>NW_006289416.1:9091933-9111516 GCF_000327345.1 Myotis davidii | reverse complement strand
GGAACGTTGGCTTCTTCCTTCACTGGAGCAAGCAAGCCTCCTGTTCGCTTCAGCTGCCTGGCTGCCGGCCACCATCTTGGTCGACAGTTAATTTGCATATCACCCTGATTAACCAATGGGAAGCGTGTTGGAGGTATGGTTAATTACCATGTTTGTCTATTATTAGATAGGACTAGAGGCCCAGTGCACGAATTCATGCACAGGTGGGGTACCTTGGTGTGGCCTGCAGAGATTGGGCCCCAACTCACATCCCCAGCCTTGCAGCCCCAGCTTGTGCCCCAGCCTTGCAGACCCACAGTCCCGCCTGGCATCCATCCTTGGCCTGGCACCGCCCCCTCACCTGCTCCACCATCCCATCTGTGGGGTGATTGATCATGGCCGGACCCCTGCTGCTGCTGGTCTCCATCTGCATGGCAATCGATCAGAGCAATCGAGCCCCCACTTGCACTTGCCGTGGCCTGGTGCCACCTGCCCCACCATTCTGTCGAGGTCCCACTCTCATTGGGGCCCATTGGGGCTGGCAGCACCTCCACTGCTGCCCGCTGCCAGGGCCATATTGCCGACGCCCGCCATGTTCTGTGCCACCGCTGGTGGTCAGTGCACATCATAGCGAGAGGTCAAACTCATGGTCTCCTGGTCAAACGACTGCCTGAGGGGACAATTTGCATATGAGGCTTTTATTATATAGGATTGATGTGCAGGAAAATTTATTTTAAAATTAGGAGATAAAACATGAAAATTTTGTGTTGAAAAGTAGAAGTCTTAGCTGGGATGTAAATGTTATTACTGTGCTGCTCTTTGACACCAAAAACAGTTCTAAGTGATGTTATTTAAGGCAATTATATATACTTGGAAATCAATCATATTTAAGAAATACTGTTTCTTATTATTTCAAGGTGTTTCTTCAGGTTGTCAGGCACTTGCCAGATGGACAGTTTCAGAGAATACAAGACTGTTGATTAGGCCTCCTGTTTGACATCCAAAAGAGGCTTTCTTATCGAATGTGTCCCAGACTGGCGCTCTCCTTCAGAGCAGCTTGGTATTTCTAGGCCAAAACCTTGAATGATTTTCTTTGCCTCCCTATCCAATCCATGTGGAATTTGGTTGGCTCTAATCACAAGTATATATCTGGAATTTGACCCAATCTCTTCACTACTAGCCCTTGGTCCAAGCTACTATCATCTTTGCCTGGATTATTGCAGGAGACAGTTAATTCGCCTCTCTTTTCTCTCTCCCTCTGTTCTCCTTTCTTTCTTCTCCTCTCGCTCCCCTCTAATTTAGGAATCTATTAAAATGTGAGTCCGACACGTTTCTCCTCTGTTCTGATGCCTGTGAGGCTTTTCTTCTCTCACTGGGTACAAGCCCAGGCTATCAGGGCCTGTGAGGCTGACGCCCTCACCGAGCCTGCTGCTCCTGTTCTGCCCTGCACTGCACCCTCTGAGAATGGTCTCTGGGTGCCCTTCTATGGGTTGCGGCTCCCTGCTCCTTGCCATGCCCAGCCTCTCACCCCCTTACTCACAAATCACATTCTTGAGCCACCCACATGTAAAATTTGATCCCCTCCTGTTCAGATCACCTCCTTCTCTAGTTTTTCTCCTTCCACTTATCACTATTTACGAGGCTCTCTGTTTTCCCTTTGTTCTGTTTCCCTCACTGGGCTTTCGGTTTTCCAGTGGTTCTCAACCTTGGCTGCACATTAGAATCACCTGGGAATCTTTTTAAAATCCTGACTTCTGGGCCTCATCCTCTGGAAATTCTGTTTCTTTGTTATGGGGTGGGGCCACAACATTAGTAACAAAGAAACTGAATTTCCGGAGGATGAGGCCCAGAAATCAGGATTTTAAAAAGATTCCCAGGTGATTCTAATGTGCAGCCAAGGTTGAGAACCACTGCCGTTTTCTGAGGCAGGGACTTTGGATTGTTTGTTACTGATGCCCTGCAGATGCTGAGAATGCTTCTAGAATCGTGCAGGTGCTACTGCGGACATGAACAATCACATGCACTCGGCTGCGGATAGGCCCGGGGTGTGTCAGCATTAGAGACGCTCCATCTGGTTGAGAAGCTATAGGCTGTGGAAGGACAGCTCCACAAAGGCCCCACTTGGCTTGATTTCCATCCTACCCCCTGAAGCTGCCCACATCTTAAGCGCTCAGTGTGCATTATACAGGAGGGCGTGGGTGAAGGCAGGAGCAGAGCTTTGCTGATTTGGGATTATTTTTGTCTTACTTTTCATGGTATCTAGATTATAAATTTTCCAAAACAGTGAGTATGTTAAAAATGTTAAATCTGTGAGGATGATAGTGAAGGGTAGGCCACAGTCAGTCATGACGTGTTGGTGGTGTTATGTCCATAGAGGTTGGTGAGTTTAATTAGCATTCTATGATTGCTAATCCTAAATCACGCCTGGTTTAGAATTTTTAACAGAGGATATTGAGAATTTTACATTACTCATGCTTTCTGTGGACCAAATTTAAAGAATTTTTACTTACTTTAAATCAGATTTTGGGTGAATAAATATTTTGCATTTGACTATAACGACAGTGTGTTTTAGAATTATAAAATTTCCCCCTTAATATCTATAACACTCATTTAGTGTTATAGTTATTCAGTCGGATCATGTAAGCATTTTCCATTAGGTGGAAGCTGTCCCTCCCTGTGTACTTTGTTCCCCTGTGCAGTATCACATTTTTGTTTCAATTCTTAAAACTTAAACACTTTAACGAATATTTTTTCTTTTTAAACTGCACTGCATTTTCTAAGCTCAAGTCTCTTAAATTATACTTGCTCATGTAAATAAGCTGTGCTTTGCAACTTTGGGTTCTTAACCTTTGCTCTTTGCTATTAGCTTTATGCTTTTTTAATTATAGGAAAATAGAGGACAGTAGGGAAGTTATGACTTAAATGGACTGTTGTTATTACTGTATTCTTTCTTAAGGAAATGAAAAATGTTATTTATTTTGTCCTAATCAAGCAGAAACAAATAAAGAATATTTTGTACTGTTATTTTACTAACCTTTAATATCATCACAGTTTGATTCTTCATATATAATAATTATTTTTTCATTTTAATGATTGATGGTGTGATCAGTTATTTATAGTTGTCCATAGTAATTATATATTAGATGGAATATAATGAAAATATTATTTTCAGTGTATAGAGATGGATTATTTGAATAATTAAGTAATAGTCATTTAAAATATTAAGATATATTATTTTAGCCACAAAACTGAGGTTCCATAATATTGTAGGAAAATAACCAAATCGACCATACATGAAAAGAAAAGAAGCAGTCTCAGTTTTAGGAATTGTTTCGGTCGTGGCTTTTGACACATCTCTTCCAGAAGGCTATAGTGCTTCACAGTCTCACGAAACCCGTTTGTGCAAACATGTCCAGATGAATTCAGTGTTTAATGTTAAGAATCTTATAACATGCCAATTTGATTTGTAGTCCCTCATATCATAGAATGCTAATTAAAATCATATTTTTGCATATGTCATGCCTTTCATGTACATATGCAAATAGATTCTGTTGCCTTTCAGCTACTAGTAATTAACTTTATGAAGGACAGCTGTAATACATAATTAACAAAAATGTTTGCAAGCCCTTTTACACTGAAAGTTACAAGAGTAAAATTTATTTTTTTGCTCATGAAGAGAGCCATTTGAGTTTGATGCTTCTGAGGGAGATCTAAATTGTTTTAAACAATCACAGAAAGTAATTAAATTGATGTTGTACCATATTCAGTAGAAGAATGTTGCTCCATGGACTGGCTGCAGATTCTTGTCCATTTCATATCTATGTCAACAAAATTGGATTAAGTGAGCTGATTTGTGTATGAAATAAGATAGCATGTCAGGTAATACTCTCTTTTTTTAGTGATTCATATATTCTTGGTACTTCAGCACATTTTTTTTTTTTTGCCTGTGCTGCAGATACAATAAACATTTATATCATTGTTAAAAACCTCTCTTCAAATTATTATCATATTTTTAAGGCAACTCCATGAAGGCTATTCATTCTATCTTTTATAGTCCCTTAAATATTTAATAAAATGACATTTTCTGAAATCATCTCGTGATTGAAGTGTGGGATCAACTAGGGGGCAGTGAATGTTATTACATTGAGATATTGCTTTCTCTTGTTTCCTGACAGTGAAGACAATGACTAAAGAACTGAAATCATTGTTTTGGTCACATTAGTATACTTAAATAAGAAAATGAACCAGTCACTTAAATGCAGTTATTTCTGACTTCCAAATATTATAGTAAATTTGATCTGTATGCAGCTCTTTGTTTAGCAAGAGTGCCATTGTAATGTGCATTATGTTACATCCATATATACATGCCTATTTTTAAATACTTTTTGTACATAATTCTAGCAGAGAGTGAAGTTTTAGTTTTATAGTTACTGTTGTTTTTCTTTTCTTTAGGGTTGCTTTTGTAATGAAGAAGCACTTAAATACTCATCTGCTAGGCAAACATGGAGTTGGCACCCCCAAAGAAAGGTAATTTTCATTCACTTTTAAAAACTTAATATATTTTCATTTCAGAATTTGTTTAATAAGGTGACTTCTAGAATTTTTTCAAGCCTGTTCACATGGTTTGCATTTGTGGTACTCTATTGTTGAATATCATGTTTTATGCCAGTGGTTCTCAACCTTGGCTGCACATGAGAATCACCTGGGAATCTTTTTAAAATCCTGGTTTCTGGGCCCCATCCTCTGGAAATTCTGTTTCTTTGTTACTAATGTTATGGCCCCACCCCATAACATAGAAACAATTTCCGGAGGATGAGGCCCAGAAATCAGGATTTTAAAAAGATTCCCAGGTGATTCTAATGTACAGCCAAGATTGAGAACCACTGTTTTATGCCCTTCTCCCTCCAAAATGTAGTCATATTAATATTTGAAAGGATATGAGGAACTTTGAGTTTGTGAATTTGTAAAACAATCTTCAAATAGTAGAAGAGTTAAATTAGGGGGAATTGACCTCTGCTGATACATTTGAATGAGCTAAAATAAGTATGTAAGACTACACTTTGTCTATTTTCCCCCTGTATTTTTATTTTGAGGTTTTAAAATAACATTTTTGAATCCTTACTGTAGAATTAAACATTGCTAATATTAAAGAAATACACCGTTGTCATTCCCAAAATAATACTACAGTTGCCATGTCATGAAAAATAACACTGTAATTATTATGTCATCAACTGCCAGGCTTTCTTTTTCCTTGCAATTGTATCATAATTAGCTTCATCACCTAGAGTTAATTGTATTAGGTGAGCTGCAATATAGTATGTCAGCTACCAGGTGAGCATGGCTACTTCTGAAATTTTTAAATCTTTAACACTTGCAGCCAATAAGACCCAGGCCAGGTACTCTCACCTTCCTTCAAAGATAATCAATTTTTAGCTTTCCTCAAATCCTCCAAGATGGTATCAGAAATTCTAGACACTCCTGGAATGTTCTTTGTTTTTAATACTCTTTTAAAATGTCAATAATCATGCAACTTATTCTATCACACTATATCCTAGGGCCTCTTCTGCCATGTTTTAAATGTTTAATTGCCTTTGTAAAAATTTAAGATGCCTGTAAAATATTTTTTTATGTTTACAAGGAATTTAACTTGATGTTTCTATTGAAGGCGTATTATTTTCTTTAGCATTTTAGTTTGGACATGCCTGCTGTATCAAAAATGAGATGTCCCATATGTTTACTTTTTGCCTTTGGTTTCTTATACTTTTCTTTATAACATATTTAATTTGAGTCAAAAATGTATATGTTGAACATATCCTGGATGCATTATTCTTGAAATTCAAAAAATTCAATATTATTTAAATTATAATTTGTGACTTATGTTTCATGATTTCCAAGTTATGTTTCATAAGTGTTAAAGAAGTGGAAACAAAACATTTTTAATTGCTGGATTCTCATTGCTTTCACATGGATTATCTCAATTACTTATTCTATGACCTTATTAGCAGTGTATTATTATTCTAGTTTCATAGGTCTAAGGACTGTGATTTAGGAATATACAATTTTTTATTCAATAACTCAAATGTTAGAATTGTTACTTTTCTTACTCCAATTCCAGTGCTCTTTCTTCTACTAATTATATTCTCTCACATTGAGAATCTATACATATAGGTACTTAGGATGTTTTATTCACAAATAAATTTGAATGAAAACAATCTAGATCAGATAACTAGTAAAAAGAAAATACTTCCCTACTATATAACTAGTATACATTTTGAACTCAACTATGTAATTTATTATCTTATATTTATCCTCCAGCACTTCAAAAATAGTAGATACCATATATATATTATGGTAGAAGTTTGGTTTTTCCCTTTATCTTTTCCTGTACACTCCAGGAATACTCTCTTGCTTTCACCTATTCAGTCCCCAGTACATAAAGGGTGTCTAAAAAGAGGCAAGAGAAAGATTTCATGTTTTCTCCTCTTAGAGATATGATAGCCTTTTTCAGCATTGCCGGTATAATTTTTCTCCTAAAATCGGGAAATGAATATCAGATGGGGAGTATAACCCATCTTCTGGGTTACTACCTTCTGAGTAGTCCAAGTTTATCTAAAGTAAGCATCTTAGACTGTATTGCTTTTCCTCTTAAAAGCTCTGAGCTTCAGGTTACTTTCTGTTTATAATATCTGTTTAGAGGAGGACATTTTCTCTTATGCATAGAAATGCTAAGTCCAAATGCCAGGACCTCAGTAGCAGTATAAGTTTCTATTGGACATCCATAGCTGGAGAAGACTAAGGGTTAATTAGCAGTACCTAGCACAGTAAATGCCAAAAGGATCTCTCCTTCTACTTCACTTTTCTCTATTCCTTCTTGAGGGAATCATGCCTTTTAGTGGTTGTAGGAAACAAAGAAACTACCAGCATGCTGAACCCTCACTCTGGGCATAACTGTTCTCAAAATTAAGTTAAACATTTTTTTTTTTTTTACCTATTTAAAACATTAGTGTCTTGGCTATAATTTTGCAAGCTTGCTATATTTTAATTTCTTCAGGAAAGTTTAATCAGTTTATTTTTTTATGTTTTGAATTCAATTCTTGCCTTTTATGCATTGCATATTACAGCAAATAGTAATAGAAGTTAGCTAAATAGGCTGTGACCATTAAATTAATAATGCATTTTGTTTGCAAGTATTTAGGCCTTGTGCTTTGACTGATGTATGCAAAAATGATAATTTATTACAAATCAGTTCATATACGTACACTATCATTTGATGAACCAATAAATTTTCTTAGCATGACCGTGATTAGCAACAGAAAACTAAATGACTTCAAATATATTTTTTTTGACACCATGAACTCCTGAAGTGATGCCTTGTGTAAGAACATACTTTTAAGTTCCTTAATTTGCATGAACTTATTTCAAGGTCATGCATTGCCATATTTCAGAAATCTTATACACTTAAATGTAAATAACTAAATATAGCCAAATTCACATTTTAAAATAAACTCCAATTAATTTTGCAGCTTTACTCTAAAGTATTCCCTATTTTAAAAAAGTAAATTCTCCTTTCGTATAGTAAGCCATAGTATCTGTATGACTTTAAAGTCGTTAGCAGTAATTTAGAAAATGAGCTTCTGCACAGTTCCATGATTGAAACCTCCATGATCAGTACCTCTGTGTGAAAGCCAGGCTGTATCACAGTGGAGAGCGCTGGCATTGAGGGTTTAGCACTCGGCTATCAGCTGGCTGTGAGTGACCCTGTGAATAGGAGGAGGGGAGACGACCGCTCAGAACCTCTGACCTTATCTCTGCTTCTGTGGTGTCAGGACCCTGTCAGGAAAGGCCACACTGGCAGCATCTCAGGTACAAGACTGACATGCTCTCAAAGCCACTTGTACCAGGAAAGGGTTTTAATTTTATTTTTTAAAGAATAGTTTATTGATTTTTAGAGAGAGAGGAAAGAAGAGGGAGAGGTAGAGAGAAACATCCACCTCCTGCCTCCTGCACATCCCCTACTGGGGATGGAGCCTGCAACCCAGGCATGTGCCCTGACCTAGAATTGAAACAGCAACCATTTGGTGGATGGGATGATGCCCAACAAACTGAGCCACACAGGCCAGGGCCCAGGAGAGGATTTTAAAGTGATGCCTGCATCAGAGAGTCTCAGAGTTAAATGTTTTTATACAATAAAAAGAAATGCACTTGTTTTTTTCCCAGTTATTAATGAATATCCACATCAAAACCTTAGTATTTTTTTGTGTGAAATAGTTTCTGGAGGAGCCTATGAAGGTTGTGTGTTTTTTAATTTTATTTTTTTAAATATATTTTATTGATTTCTTTTACAGAGAGGAAGGGAGAGGGATAGAGAGTTATAAACATTGATGAGGGAGAAACATCAATTCAGTTGCCGCCTGCACACCCCCTACTGGGGATGTGCCCACAACCAAGGTATATGCCCTTGACCGGAATCAAACCTGGGACCCTTAAGTCCGCAGGCTGACGCTCTATCCACTGAGCCAAACCGGTTAGGGCTAAGGTTGTGTGTTTTATTGTCAACATAGCTATGGGTTGTGTTCAGGCCCTGGGGCTGGCTCAGGGCTGGTGTTTTCATATGGGGCATACATTTCCCCTGGCCTCCTTCAGATGGCCAGCCCTATCATTGGTCCTGGGTTCTCCCCTTTCATCAGACATTTGGGATTTGGAGTTGGTCATCTTCATCAGTACCTTTAATCTTACTGAGAAGCAAAATCTTTCCCACGCAGTCTCATATGTACTAAATATCACTGAGTCTTACTGTGGGACAGAAATTCTGTCAGTCTTTTGGCATTGATCTGGTCTCCTTTTCTTTCTCTCTTTTCTCAAAACCTTTATATTTATACTAGAGGCCTTATGCACAAAAATTCATGCAAGAGTAGGCCTTCCTTCCCCCGGCTGCTGGCACCAGCTTCCCTTGGGTACCTGGGACCCGGGCTTCCCTCCTCCGGCCACCTGCAGGCATTCCAGGACCCGGCTTGCTTCCTTCCGGACCCGGCTTCATCAGGAAGGACTTCCAGAATGATGTCTGGTCTAATTAGCATATAATCCTTTTATTATTTTAGATGTAAAATTGTATGAAATTGTCACCATTGTTCTCTTTTTTCAGTTTAGATGTAAGCCTCACCCCTTTTCTTAAAACATGAAAATCCTAAACCCATTGTTCCTGGGAAAAGCACATATACACATACACACAGTTGCTCTTAAAACTTTGCTAGCAGTACTTTGTGTTGATTAGAAATTTAGGCTACTTTTAAATGAGAGAATAATACCATGTATAAAAACTCTGAATTAAGAAGATTGAATTCATAGTATGACATTAACCCCTGTCATTGTCACTTTACTATCCATTTTAAAGAAATAGTTTGCCTTTGGCTAAGTTGTTATTACTGCATGTGTTTCCTTTTATTAAAAGAATCAATAGTTTTCCTCAGTGTTTATTCTGTGTGAATTTCTGCAAGGTGAATACTGAGAGGAAGCTAAAATCTCATGGATGCATGCATTGAGATATATTATTCCGTGTCATCTGTCCCTCATGTCAATCACTTCCTGTTTCCTGGCTCTGGCTCATGCTTCCCCAAATCCACTTGCATATATTGGTCTACACTGTCACTTCTTCCCTTACTCTGATGTTTGGCAATCTTTTTTTTCTTTTCATTTTTCCTTTCATGATAATCAAGTTTAGGATATTTTTAGGTTATTCTCTGATTTAAAAAATATTTAAACAAGCAACTCTGTTGAGCCAAAGTGGAGGACAAACATATCAGTTCTTTTCATTTAGGTTGCTTATTTGAATGAGAGGGCGATTGTTAGATTTTAATGACTTCATATTGCTATTGCATGAGTGTAAGACTGTCTTTCTTCTATGTTCTCCCTTTTCTCCATCCATAGACAGTATCCAGTTTACAAATAGGATGCTGTGGTTATTGGACATGGTCTTATTGTGGCAAAGTGGGACTGAAAAGGCAGATAGCCCTGCTCAGCAATTACCTTCACATGGAAAGATAGGAAGAAGTCACATCAGTTGAGCTAGCCAAGATTATTATTTTTAGAAAATTTCCTTCTATATTTTCCTGAATTAAACTGACAAATTATTAAGGAACATAGGAGATATGTATATATTTTTTTACCAAAGTCATCTTGTCAGCACATAGGAAGTATTTCTAAATTTAAATGGATAATTTAGATGTTTTGCAGTTACTTTATGACAATCGTTTTCTTCCTGAAATCACTATTTTCTGACTTATATTATAGATTTTCCAGTGAACATTAACAAAAGTAAGTTCCAGTGGTGTAGAATTCTGGGACCTCAGTTCCTCCTTTATTTGTTGAAGCTTCCGGCTCAATTTTTTGGGGGGAGTTGTTTGGACCTAGCACAGGTAATTTTTGGGGCTCATCTCTGAGGGGATAGAAGCCCTCTTTTCATGCTCATCAGTTCATAGGTTCCTAACCTTCCATGGAGAATGGCCATCCTACCTGGACCACCTAGGTCCTACATATTCCTCAGATGATTTACTTTACTGTCAGAATACTGATTCCTTCCATTCATTTGTTAATGAGAGGTCAGTTTTATTGTTGGATTAGGCCCATCACTAGGGAGCTGCTTTCCTTCACTGCACTGTTTTTAGCTTTTCCCCTCCAATAAAACTGATTTTTTACTTAGTTGATATGATAATGACTTAAATTTTAAAAGTAACCTTATAATAACCCATGTATTTATTGTAAAGATAGTGCTCAGGGTCCTGCTCATGTCATATTATCCTGTGATAGTCAAAATTTCTCTCTGGTCATTATTCCAGGAAAAGGTGTGTCTTTGGGAAACAATTTGTCACTTTGGTCTTACGTTAGCACATTGTGGATAGGATTGAGTTTTCATCTTTGTGTTCATTGCTGAGAAGCTCAGTGCCAAAATTGAAGTCCACCTTCAGAAAGCAGGGTGGGCTTCATGGAGGGGTTTTATTTCCTACTGTTATTTCTGCATCCATCTCTTTTCCCCTCTGGGAAATTCCCATTTCATGTGCGTGATATTTTGTAACAATCTTACATAATTCAGGCGAAGTTTTGCAGTGGGAATTTTTGTAAAGCAGGGTCAGTATTTGTTTGGGAGTACACATTTCTTCAGCCACGTAGTTTTGGGAGTAATGTGTTGATCAGTGTTAGCCCCATTATGAGGCTTTTAAAAAATCGTCCTTGCCCACTGTATGAAAACTTAGTGTATGTCTTTGTATTACTCCAATAGTGCTTTTATTTGTCATGATTATCTGTTGTTTGAAGAATGCTTGCTGAGCAGATGTAGCTAGTGTGTCTCCCCAGCAAAGATCGGAGCACTGTGTGCCTTGTACTCCAGGTGCTCGCCCTCCAAAGTGGCTGCTGTTCTGAGTATATCACGGGTGTATTGATAAAATACCATATTTGCTACTTAAAAAGGTAATTCTCATGATAGTAGCAGAGGGATTTTAAGTGTTAGTAGTATATATGTGTATAAGATTATTTTCTACTCTAAGATTCATTCTTTAATTTTAAGCCAGCATTTTATTGAGCATTCATCTCTGTGTCTTTTATTATTGAGCTTAAGTAAACCTGAATATTACATGATTCTTGTTCTTTAGAATATAAGGGTTCTTATGCAGTTATCCATAATGTATAAAAAACAACACAATGACACAGAAGAAAGTTTTAGAAGAGGGAACAATTAATCCTCCTTAAGGGGTATTCTGGGGAAGCCAGTAAGGGCCTCTCATTTATTCCTCCAATAAACCTTTCCTACATCTACTCCAGTTACTACTGTGTTCCAACACTGAGATGGTAAGTAGTGTTTGGAGATGACGCAGCCTCTCTTCTCGTGACCCTTAGATTTCTAGTTGAAGGGTCGAGGGTAAGGACTGAAAGATAACACGCATGTAAAGGAAAAAGCATTTTATTAGGTGTCAGGCTCTGATGAAAATACAGGGGTGTGCTGTTCCAGAACATGTCTGGGAGAGGTATAGTTTAGGAGGGGTGGTCAGGAAAGGCCCTTTTAAGGGGCTACATTTTAAATGGGACATGGAGAGCAGAGAGCACAGTTGGAGTCTTTGAGAAGTGTGTGAACTCGTGGTATCCTAATCTAGTGTGCCTGGTGTGACCTGGGTCACCTGACTTAGGGGGTGTGGAATAGGTGAGGAACTGATTCCAAACTGTGCAGGTTTAAGACATGGTCGCCAATGGGGCATTTCCTTTAGTGGATGTGGGAAGAGTATGGATGAGCCTGGGACACCGGGTTGGAAACAGGCTGAGAAGATCTGTGAAAGCTGCCTTGGTTACTTTTCTCTATACATCAGAGGAGCCAGCACAACCTAGAGCTGGTCTGGGATTCTACCCCTGTCAGTGTAGAGTTCAGACACCATGGAGAGACTGGGGGCAGGTAGATGGTGATGTCACCGTGACATTTGCTGGGGACCTCCCTCCCTGCTCCCTAACAGACTGCCTGGTCCCTTTTGTTCCTTCAGAACCAGACCCAGACGTCTTCTCCCAGATTACTGTTGCAGAACTAGCTGCAAAGAAGCCTTTTAATTATCCATTTGATTTTGTTAGACACATTCTTTTCCTGACTCACAATCTACGTCTTCCTTTTTATCCACTTTGTTCTGCCTCTTTCCTGATGCACTCAAACTGTATTCCATCTCCTGGTTATCCAACCAAATTATTTTTTACTTCAAGTCTCAGTCTGACGCTCTGACGTCTAAGAGTCCCTGTCTTATTTATTCCATCTTTAGTTGATTGTTTTTATTTTACTACTGTGGAGTATATATAGAAATTCCTCTAGCCAATCATTACTGTCTCCTAACAATGAAACCCAAGACTGTACCAGTACTGCGCATGTTAGAACTCTGTCTCTAGTGCTAGTTCAGTGAGTTTTTACAACAGAAATGTGTGCTTTACTAGTAGTACTGATGATCCTTATTAAAATGACATTTTATTCTATTGCTTTCTACTTCATTCCTATGTAGAAATAGATAAAATTGAGTTTTGTGGAGTTAGGAAACTATTCTTTTTCTAGTATGTATGTTCGTTCCCATTGCTCTTGCAGGCAATAATACATTGTTGTTGAATGTGAGAAGTTGATTTTTTAAGGGATTGTTTTCTTGCTATCATTTAATCTAGTAATTCAATCAGGTCTTCAATATAGGATTATCTGTTTTTTTAAATTTTAAAAAAGACAATGAGTAAGTGATCTCAAATATGATGGATGGAATATGTTGAAGGTTCAGAGTATAGGTGTTTCTACTGGCAGGCATCTAGAATATTTTTGTCTATTCTCTCATTTTACTTAAGTTACTTTTAGAATACTGGACTTATACATCTGGACTCTGACTAAACTCTGCCTTAAGCTCTTGTCTTTAATTCCCAGTCAGCGCCAGAATTAAAAAGAACAAAAGCCTATATGTTCACTGCAGCCTTCAATTATGGTTAATTACTAACTTTATACAGTTTCATTATATGTACTGACTTTTTGTGAGAGGTTCTTTATATTCGTGATGTCTTGGTATTTGCTTATAATTGTCCAAGATTAAAAATTTTCCTGGGAAATTTTTAGAAAACTTACAACCTTTCTGAAATAATTTTTGTAAAGTTGGATCAAAGCAATTTGATTATCAATTTTAGCAGAAGAGAAACAAGATGTTTACATTTTATTATGCTACAGAACTCTAATAGGAAAAACCAAGTACTTACATAGGTTATTCTCTAAGATATTTCCTCCCCCATTCTTTTTTAGTCATAGGGTCACTTGTGTAATAAATTGTGAGCTTAAAACAAAGGCCCAAAATATGGTGCTACTCTCATCAGGAGAAAACAGGCAGTGACATGTGGATCTTGAGTTAATCTTAAGACAAAATCACCATCTTACATGTCAGCTAATTCTTTATTCCTTTCGAAAGAATTATGACACCAATTGCTATTTACTGAGATATTAACACCTCCTAACATTGAGTTAGATGAAATCAACACTTAGGTTAAAAACAGTCAAATATTGGTATTTCGTATGAGTCAACCTTATTCTACTTAGAGCTATTTCTAGCATATGATGTTAAAATAGAGATCCGCTTTTCTGGGAAGTAATCATTTCCATTGAGTTTTAATATAATCCAGTTCTTTCTTGTTTTGTGATAATGATTTCCTGGACATGGCCTTGTATAGTGTGATTTCTGTCTCAGCATCCCCGTTAGTATTTCCACTCAGTTCCTGCTGGAAGCCACGCCACCAGTCTTGTCTGTTCTCTTCTTTTATTTACACACTGGCCTGGGTCAGTGTGCACTTTCTTTCAAGGCCCAGATTTTGTCTCACTGTGAAAAGCCTTTCCTAGATTTTCAGTCTAGACAATAACTTCTTAGCCAGAAGCCTGATGTCCTTTCCTCTTAGCACATTGTTTTGTTTTCCTGTTGTGAAAGTGTATGCCCTGTCTCTACAGTAGATGGTTTCTTCTCTGTCTTAGCTTTCCAGAGGGTAATCAACACTTGTGAATTTTCATAGATTTAAAATATGGAATCTGCATTGGAACTCTTTTGAATGGATTTCTTCTTAGTTGGTCTAAGTATATGATTTATGATTGCATTATGGGAAAGGTCTTGCAGATTAGTGAAGTTCTACGTAACTGTAATGTCCTGCTTCTTACTGGAGTCAACCTGGAGTGTGCTCTCTGTGTCCATGTGGCCTTCTCCCCTCTAATCTGTGATGCTGAAGAGGACACCTGTCTCATTTCTCAGGGTTTGGTGAAGGGGACATGAACTGATAGTTATACAAATACAGAAAATTATACTATATACATAGCATTTATAATTAACAGAGTGCTTGTTTTTAGATGAAAACATTAGTGGTTTGATGCTAAGGTATGCATATTATCTCTGCCCCCATTTCATGCTTGTCTGGTAGAGCAAAGAATTATGGGAAACAGCAGATTCAGTACAGCAGGTTCAGTAGAACACATATATGAGAGTTTTTATTTAAATTAGACACAATTTTTCTTTGTAGCTAATTATAAAACAATAATTTTCCCATTCATTCTCACAGTGCACTGTGGTGTTCACACTGTCTTTTTCTCATCTCATATTTGTAGTTATACTAGAGGCCCTGGAGGGGTCCCTCAGCCTGGCCTGCCGGGGATCAGACTGAAACCAGCAGTCCGACATCCTCCGAGGGGTCCCGGAGTGTGAGAGGGCACTCTTCAAAGTTGCTGTAGCTTGGCAGCTCCTGTGTTGAGCGTCTGCCCCCTGGTGGTCAGTGTGTGTCATAACTTCCAGCCAGTTGGCCAGTTGGCCAACTGGCCAGTCTCTTAGGCTTTTATAGATATAGATAACATGAACATGCCGTATATTTTTGGCAAGTAGAAAGTGACAGACTTATTGCTGAATTTCAGGTCTTTTCAAATTTATGCCTTTGCCTTTTGAAAAAGATATATTGTTCATATGATAATCATATTTGGAAGATGAGGAAAAACTTTAACAAAGGAATTATCCTAATATTATTTACAAGAGGCCCGGTGCACAGATTTGTGCATGGGTGGGTTCCCTCTGCCTGGATGGCAATCGGGCCGATTAGAGCCCTCTTGCTCAGTCCTGATCAGGGCCGATTGGGGCCAGAGGCCAGGGAGGGGCCATAGGAGAGATGGTGGTAGGGCTCCAAGGCATGTCCGGCCCTGTCTCACCCAGTCCTGGTCTCACCCAGTCCTGATTGGCCTGACCCCAGCAGCAAGCTAATCTACTGATCGGAGCATCTGCAGGGCCAGCGCAGGCGGGGCCTTGGAGGAGAGCTGGGGTCTCGGAGGAGAGCTGGGGTGACGATGGGTCAGGGGAGGAGGAGGGAGGGATGTGGAGCCTGTCCTGTGGGAAAGGCACCGGGCTCCTTGGCTGCCCCCACCCAGCAGCTTTTCGAGGCCCTTGCACAGCTGTCACCCTCCGCCCCTCGCTGCCTCCTGCTTCCTTTGAAGTTTTGGACTCGGTTTTTCCGACTCATCCCCACCCCCCTCTCTGCTGCATCCCCGGGAGCCCAAGGCTGCCCCTTGGCCTTGGGCAGGTGTGCCTGGCCCGTCCCCCCATAATGGTGCTACCCACTCTCCTGGAGTAGTTAGTGAAACTTAACAAATAAAAAGAAACAGCCACAGGCTGCTGAGGGCTGCGGAGTCCACAGCTCTCGGATCATGTGTAGCAGCCTCCCATGCCACCCGGTCCCTCCTGGCTCCTGTCCCCTCCTGCCTCTGCCCGGGTCTCAGGCCAAACCCTGGGAGCATCCTGACAGCTCTCACCTCACACCTCACTTTCCAGTCCAGCTCACCAGCGCCTGCAGCAAGCTAACCTACTGGTCGGAGCATCTGCCCCCTGGTGGTCAGTGCGCTTCATAGTGACTGATTGAGTTGTTGAACTCCCAGCGTAACTCCTGGTGGAGGGGATAATTTGCATATTAGGCTTTTATTATCCTACTAGAGTCCAGGTGCACAAAAATTTTTGCACTTGGCGGGGGCGGGGGTCCCTCAGCCCGGCCTGTACTCTCTCACAGTCTGGGACCCCTCCAGGGATGACCACCTGCTGGCTGAGGCCTGCTCCCCAGGGGATTGGGCCTAAGCTGGCAATCAGACATTCCTCTGGCAGCCCTCGGGGGATGTCCACTTGCCAGTGGGAGCAGACCTAAGCTGCAGTCAGACATCCTTAGTGCTGCTGAGGAGGCAGGTGAGGCTCCTACCACCACCGCTGTACTGGCAGCCATCAGCCTGGCTTGTGGCTGAGCAGAGATCCTCCCATGTGAGAGCGCCCTGACCACCAGAGGGCAGCTCCTGCATTGAGCATCTTCCCCCTGGTGGTCAGTGTGTGTCATAGTGCCACACCCCCTTTAGCGTGGGCATCCCTACTGGGGTGCCTGGCCAGTCTGGATGAAGGGCTGACGGCTCTTTTTAGGCAGGCCAAGCCTGCAACTGAAGCTCCCAGTCTCTCCTTTGTTCTTTCTTTATTTTATTCTGGGGTTTATTTACCTTCTGTAATTGAAACTTTGTTGTGGCTCCAGCTCGGAGGCCGGTTGGCCAAAAGCAGGTACCTGGGGTTTGTTTAGCTTCTATAATTGCAACATTATTGCATCCAGAGCTCAGAGCTAGGCCGCGCAGGTGGGGAACCTTGGCTTCCTCCATCGCTGGGGCAACCAAGCCTCATGTTCACTTCAGCTGCATGGCTGCTGGCCGCCATCTTGGTTGGCAGTTAATTTGCATATCACCCTGATTAGCCAATGGGAAGCGTAGCGGAGGTATGGTTAATTACCATGTTTGTCTATTATTAGATAGGATATAATGAAAGAGAAACATGCAAATTAACTGTCCTTCCGCTATGCACAAGCCACACCCATCAGCCAATGAGGAGTGAGTATGCAAATTAATCCTGCAAAGATGGCAGGCAATTTGCATACACAGAGCAGAGTGGGAGAGCCAGCATCTTAGGGGAGTGTGGCTCCCTTGGTCGCTTCCTCGGTCACTCCCTTGTGGGGACGTAGCTCCCTCGGTAGGGAAAACCCAGAGCGTGGGGAGCTCCAAGAATTCTGGGAATAGTAGTTTTGGTGGCAGCCCAGGAGCAGAAGTGGAAGCCCAGACTGCAGGGAGCACCAGGAATGCTGGGAATTATAGTTCTCGTGGTAGACGGATCTAGACACTAGAGCAAAGTGAGCCTGGAGCAAGTTACTGTTGTGGTTGGGGATGGAGGGAAAGCAAAGGTGAGAGACATAAGTAAAATTAGAGTGTCTGGGAAAAATTAAAGGGAAGATATCCTAAAACTTCCAAGAAATCTCCACCATTGGAGTAAAGAAAAAAAAAGCCTCTATTATTCTGTGAGCAACAAACCAAACTGGGTTGGGGGTCTCAGACAATTCACTCATACAATTGCAAAGATAGATAGAAACTCCCAGATTGGAGAGGGCTCCCCCTGAGGGCTCCCAGATTGGAGAGTGTGCAGGTTGGGCGGAGGGACCCCCCTCATCATCCCCCCCCCCCCCCAGTGCATGAATCTTCATGCACTGGACCCCTAGTCTATCTAATAAAAGAGTAATATGCAAATTAACCATCACTTTGCGATAAAGATGTAGGCACCCACAGCCAAGAAGGAGGGAATATGCAAATTGACGTGACAAAGATGGTGACGCTGGCCGGAGCCATGGAGCCAAGCTGGCACCTCAGCCGGCTCCGTAGCCACCACCCAGACAAAGCCATAGTGACAGGGCCGAAGCAGAGGTGGTTAGGGGCAGGCTGGTGGGGGCGCGGTTGGGGGCAAGCAGGCTGGCAGGCAAAGTGGTTAGGGGTGATCAGGCAGGCAGGCAGGTGAGCGGTTAGAAGCCAGTGGTTCCGGATTGCAAGAGGGATGTCTGACTGCCTGATGTCCTGTGGTATTGGGTCTAAACCAGCAGTCAGACATCCCCCAAGGGGTCCCAGATTGGAGAGGGTGCAGGCTGGGCTGAGGGACCGCCCCCCCTCCCCCCCGTGCACAAATTTTGTGCACCAGGCCACTAGTATAGGATAAGTACTCATAGTATTAGCACTAAATGAACATATTTCAAAGTTTTGATGAATTCTTGAGATCCCTCTTTTGAGTAAAAGGAAGAAAAAAGCTTGCATAGAACATAATTATGTAAAACCAGTAAAAGCTTAAGTCTGAATCTGGAGGGCCCCAAGACCATGTCAGAGGTGGGGCACCTTCTGCACATCTCAAAGAAATTGTGGATTCCTCATCAGATCAATGAAAATCTCTCAGTATGTGGAGCCTTTTACTTGTACAGTGCGATTTACTGTTCATAATGTAATTGATGCCTGAGTGATGAGACAATTCAATTTCTGTGGAAATTCTGTATTGAATCAGACATGCTCAGAGACTACTTAGTCAGGCTCTTAACTTACTTAGCTGGTGATAGCACTCAACCTTCAAGTCTTAGCACAGCTTTATTTACTGTGTTCTGTTTGTCAAAAGTATCTAATGCCTCGGAAGACGTGATTAAAATCAAAACTGTTTAATTCAACAGATCCAACTGTTGGAGTTGATGAAAACAGAATGAAAAAAAAGAGAATGTAATCATTCTTAGCTGGAATTACAAAGTTGAGCTAAATTAACACCTGGAATGTAATGTTTTAGTTTTCATGTCTGACGGTAAATTCATAGACATTCATTATATTATTGAATGGACAAATTAAATAGGATGGGGGTCTTAGTTGGACCAATGATAACCAACGATGATTTTACCCAATTTTGTGCCTGGAGGTCTATGTAGTAAGACCATGATTGTCCTGTTTAAATGGCCCACATCATATGCTCAGTGTGAAACAAAGAAAAGATGGTGTTTATTACTTTGATTTGAGTCTCTGGCTGATACAGAAAGAGCCCCACTGAGTGAAGGAGAACACTGTTCTGCATGTTGAAGAGATGGCTCTCCATAAATGGAAACCATCTGACTGCA
Source organism: Myotis davidii (assembly GCF_000327345.1). Classification (NCBI taxonomy): domain Eukaryota; kingdom Metazoa; phylum Chordata; class Mammalia; order Chiroptera; family Vespertilionidae; genus Myotis; species Myotis davidii. The sequence continues at coordinate 9,092,055 of NW_006289416.1, read as the reverse complement.
ACAAAAGTATCATTTGTTAGAAAATCAGTATTTTCTTTAAAAAGTTATCAGAAATAACAGTGGTGAACTGTTAGCTCATTTGGTTGTTTTACTCATTTTAATTTTGAGAAAACTTTGATTTG
>NW_006289416.1:9076933-9086933 GCF_000327345.1 Myotis davidii | reverse complement strand
TTCTCTTTGAACTCCTAGAAGAATGACAGAAAATTTGGAATTTGTGTTTAGATTTATAATAGTGTTGATGCTTTAAAACAAACAATTTTAAATTCCTTACATGAGCTAATGGTTTACTGTTCTTTTCTTACATTTTCAAATGAATTTAAATATGGTAATGCAGTTAACATCAAATCATAATGATAATTTGTTAGTTAAAGGCTATTTCAGTCTATAAAACTTTGATTACTAGGAATTTAGCTGTGGTTTTATGAGTTTTCGCATATGATTGCCCACAAATTTTTATGTTGACTAAAATTGTAAACTGTTTAAACTGTTCAAATAAATTACTTTAGCAATTAAATCTTCAACAAAATTATAATTCATTTTAAATTTAGTGCAGAGGTTTGATTCGCTTTCTGAGGAAAACAACGGAATGAACATAATATTGAAATATGTAAATTTAGTATTTTGCATGAACTGTTTCCCATAGGATAAAAGCATTCCTGGCACTGGGTATAGGAAAGCCTTCCACTAATGTGAATTAATTTTGTAGTAAAGGATCACTTGGGAGAATTCCTACTTGTGAGGTTTATCCAGATTTCATTCTTTGAGGCATACATTTTTAAATCTATTTCTTACTCCTAATTTGTGGCACTTCAGATTTTAATATTTAAACTCACATGCAACTAACTGAAGTCATGTAACATTGATTCACATTAGGCATTATGTGTTGTGCTGAGAACTGCATAACCTGAGAACATTAAAAAGACATTGATACCAAAATGGCATTTAAAAAGTTCCCTTTCTTTCTCATTTTACTAGACACAGTGACAATGTTCTCATGTCATGTATGGTTCAACTTCTGTGTCACATTTATGGTGTTTACCTGTTCACTAGAGAGTTCCTGCCTGCACATGCATAAGCACCTGTATAAGGCAGGTAGCAATGGGATGGATTTGTAATCTGAATTTACATATTCAAAGTAATTTCGTATACATTTGTTACATGGAGGTTCTGTTTCCATTCTTGACAAAAATGTTTGTTTTTTATTTCTTTGGTAATTTGTTAGCCAAAGCCTACCAATACCATTCCTTTATGATTATACTTTAATTTTGGCCCAAAATATCAGTCTATCTTGATCACTCATTTCATTTGTTACTCATGGCTTTCAATACTTCGGTAACAATAAAATATTTCTGTCTTCTTCAGGATCAGAGGAATATCCTTATGTACACACAGATACACATACAAGGTGGGGCCAAAGTAGGTTTACAATTGTTTGTATGGAAAATGATATCATAATTAATAAATAATAAAAGAACAAACTGTTTTGCATACACACAACTGTAAACGTACTTTTGCTTTACCCTGTACACAGTCTTTCTCTACATTTTTATTCATCAGGTAAAAATATTCATGTGACATAATCTGAGTACAAAGCACGTTTAGTCAAAAGATATAATTACGTTTTGTAACTGAGTCCCGAATTTGATCTGCTTTATGTAATACTTGTTATATACTATTGTTGTAATTTTGTTATTCTTGTGCTGATTTTGTATACTTCCTTGCTTCTGAGTCTGCTGATCAAATTGTATTCCATTACCATTTTAATTTAGCTGTGCTTTATATTCTTATAATATTTTTTATTCTCAAATTTTTCTGATAAGCAAAACTTTTGTCACATTGCTTCCTCATGTCGTAACTCTTCTCGTTGTTGAGATCATATATCTTTTCTGCTTGCATTCTGGTAGTTTCGTTCAATGGAAATGAATTTCAAGCCTCTTGCCTTTTACAATTCATGTTTTCATTACCATCTTGTGACGTACCTAATTATTTCATTTTTAGGAAATGAGCAGTCCAACACAAATTATATGGATATATATTTTTATTTTTGTTATAGGGAGAAGTCTAAAACCAATTTTTATCACTTCTTTAGTTTGTAATAATAGTATTTGCTCAATATAGATGAGATTAATTTTTTTTAAAATATATTTTATTGATTTTTTACAGAGAGGGAGGGAGAGGGATAGACAGTCAGAAACATCGGTGAGAGAGAATCATCGATCAGCTGCCTCCTGCACACCCCCTACTGGGGATGTGCCCACAACTAAGGTACATGCCCTTGACCGGAATCGAACCTGGAACCTTTTAGTCTGCAAGGCCGATGCTCTATCCCCTGAGCCAAACCGGTTACGGCAGATGAGATTAATTTTATAAAGTTATCTTCATGTTTCCGTTTTCTTCTTATCAATGTGCTTTTGTGGAAATTCATCTTTATTGTTTACATCGCAAGTAAATTTAAAGCAAGCATGTCAAACTCGCGGCCCACAATGAATATTTTTGCAGCCCAGCCAATATGATTGTATGTAAGAAAAGTTTTAATAAAAAATTTGTAACTTAATTTTTACAATATCCTGTTATACATAATCTATAATAATTCTATAATGATAAAAGCATAATATGCTAATTAGACCGGACAGCCAAATGACCTTCTGGACATCCTTCCGATGACCTTCCCGACCAAGCCGGGGCTGCAAGGGCCAAGGCAGCCGCTGCAGCTGTGGGGGCGAGAGAACAAGAAAAAATAGGTTTATTTGCATTACGCTTAATAATTTGTGCAGTTATTCAGTGTCTGTTAAGTTAATGTTCAAGAAAAGTATTTTTTTAAAAATTCTTATTTTATGTTAATAATTACTCATTTATTTCAGCCCTTTGTATTCAGCGTGTCTCTATTGAAATATACCTACGTTTCTATGAATATTGAAGCTTTTGTTTTTTTGCAGCCCACATAAACTTAAACCTTGTTTTATTTGGCCCGTGTTTGCCTTTGAGTTTGACATGCTTGATTTAGAGCATCACAATGTGGGCCATGAAAATGGTGATTTAATGCTATCAGTGATAACTGAATAAAAAGGAATGTTCTTTGAAATAATTTATCAGAAATTTAAATTGTTAATTTAATATTTTCTAAGTATATTCAATTATATAGTGAAAACGAAAGTCAGTTGGATATATTATACCTGTAAGCAAGATGCACTTTAGTATTTTGAATAAAACTTTATAGCAGATGCACATGTATGCTTCTTAGTCAGTTTGCATATGATGTTAATGGTAGCAACACAGTAGATAGAAACCGAGGTCTAGTTTATGGGTTCACATGAAAAAAACATTTACTGTAGCAGCAGGGATCACCTGCAATCTCTTTCAGTTACCTCTTCAATTAATGCTACTGGTTGTGACTGACAGAGAGTATTTGGATTACTCTGTACCAACAATAAACATTCCCAAAGTCTTCCAAGTACACCGGCTCTTTAAAATGGTGTATCGACACATGGTATTTCTGGAAGAACATGATCCTTCCTTAAAAATATAGCCATTTTCTTCTTTCTTCTCATTTTATGTCAGAATCTCTCCAAAAAATAAAGCATTTTGTCTTGAATGAATGAATTATGGTGGGTAAAAATGCAATCAGCACATATAAGTAGAAAAAATAAATAGAATCACAAATCTCATCCCTCAAAGGCAGGCACAGTTAGCTTGGCTACTTAATGCTGGCATCCCTCAGTTCTCATGTATCTGCATAAGTGTGTTCAGAATTCTGTGTGAGAATCATTCTGATCACAGTGTTTTGAGACTTTGGTTTGTCCATATGCCATGGACATTCTTCCATGTAATTTTATAAATACAAATCTACATAATGATTTAATGGCCTTATAATCTATTGTTTATATGTATATATCATCATATTATTTTAATGGATAGTCATCATGTTTCTAAGTTTTTACTGTAAAAACACTGCTTTGTGTAAATCTTGTCCAATTATTAGTTTATTAGAGGCCCAATGTACGAAATTCATGCAAAGGTGTTGGCCCCCACCACCGGGGTTGCTGCCTCTGCTGCGGCCCCCACCTGCTGCGGCTTTGTCTGGAAGGAAAGATGTCCGGAAGGACGTTTGGTCTAATTAGCATATATATATTTTTTAAATATATTTTACTGATTTCTTACAGAGAGGAAGGGAGAGAGATAGAGAGTCAGAAACATCAATGAGAGAGAGACATCGATCAGCTGCCTCCTGCACATCTCCCACTGGGGATGTGCCCGCAACCCAGGTACATGCCCTCGACCAGAATCGAACCTGGGACCTTTCAGGCCGCAGGCCGACGCTCTATCCACTGAGCCAAACCAGCCTCGGCTAATTAGCATATTAAGCTTTAATTATTATAGATTTCCTTTGGGTAAGTTCTAGAACTGGAACTTCTAAGGGTATTCCTATTTTGTTCCATTCAACCAGACTTCCACTCAAACTCCCACCAATAGGGCATAGTTGGACATTGGAAGGATGGGGAAGAGTATTATTATATACCTGTATTCTATGTAGCAAATACAAAAATTTGAGATTTCAAAGGAATTTATAACTTGCATTGCATCATACCAGTTCTAAAATTCTTCTGTTACTCATTTCCTCTCCTTTTTTATTAACAACTAGAGGCCCGGTACACGATATTTGTGCACTGGGTGGGGGGGCGGTTTCTCAGCCTGGCCTGTGCCCTCTCACAGTCTGGGATCCCTCGGGGGATGTCTGTCCGACTGCTGGCTTAGGCCGTTCCTTCCAGCTTCTGGCTGAGCAGTGCTTCTCCAGTGGGAGTGCACTGACCAACAGGGGGTAGTTCTGTGTTGAAAGTCTGCCCCCTGGTGGTCAGTGTGTGTCATAGTGACCAGTTGTTCCGCCCTTCAGTCAGTTTTCATATTAGCCTTTATTATATAGGATCTTTGATAGAAAATATTGAAAAAAATATTCTGTGTTTAAATTACCAAATAGTGATTATCCACTGAAAGGAAAAATACTTAATATGTTAACTTTAGATTTCATATGCTTATGTCTACTAGTTTTAATGTTAACATATTTTATTGGACTCTTGATAACCCAGGAAAAATTTAATAATTAAATTTGTAATAAATTGTCAAATAAAGGTTTGTGATAAATTTGTGATAAATTAGTCTATATTCTAACAGAGTAGCTGTGAGCCAATTGCTAGTGGAAGTTTTTACTTTTCCAACATGTAGGTGTCTTAAGGCATTGTGCCATATAGAATTTAGTAATCACAAAGAGAGAATGGATTCCATAGCAACATTAAAAAAAAATTGAGACCTGCCCTAACCGGTTTGGCTCAGTGGATAGAGCATCGACCTGCGGACTGAAGGGTCCCAGGTTCGATTCCAGTCAAGGGCATGTACCTTGGTTGCGGGGATATCCCCAGTAGGGGGTGTGCAGGAGTCAGCTGACCGATGTTTCTAACTCTCTCTCCCTCTCCCTTCCTCTCTGTAAAAAATCAATAAAATACATTTTTTTAAAAAATTGAGACTTTTCCTGGTTCTTGGTGAGTGGTGGTGTGAGCAGGGTCCAACTTTTACCTAAACTGTCTAATTGTCACGCAATTTTGTTTGAATGTCAAGTGAAAATACCAGAAGCACTTAGTCCTCCAAGCCCAATATTTAACACATTTCTTACTGCTCAGGAGTTTTCTCGTGTTTCGTGCGCCATCTGTTAAGGACCGCTCACGAGTGTTCTCGTTTTTCACGCCCCTGGAAAAAGGAGCAAATCTAGATACTTTTGTAAATTTTGTTTGGTCCCTCTTCATAGAGGAAAATGTTTTACGCAGTACCATACGTTAAAAAAGTACTAGGAACTTTAATTGTTTAATTGTTTGTTTTTATAAATAAAAATGTTATAATTACTGAAAAACAACACCTAAAGTGCATTATGATGATTTAAATAACGTGCAGTTTGCCCAAAAGCGTGCGGTCCCTGGCATATGTATTAGAGATTTCTATGCGGTACGCAATGTTAAGAGCTTTACCCAAATCTTGAGGTGATGGAGGGAGTGGAAGTCCTTGGAGCTCCCTTGCTCTGTGTGTGAACTGCTTGGGAGATTTACTCAGCACCATTGTGGGACTGTTCTTAGTGGCAGATTTGCCATCAGTGGGAATACTTCCCTCACCCAGCCCTGTGGCTCGGGAATGTGCTGGTCCCAGTCCCTCCTTCTGGTGAAGGCTCACACAAACTTCCAGAATGTGTTGATGGATTTCTCCTAACCTAGAAGTAGACATGCAACACTCACTTTGCATTGTGAGAGCAGAATGCATGGTGTGTACTTTTAGGAGAAAAACATTTCGCTCATGCATATTAACAGTTTTTAAATTGATTTTCTGAAATGCTTTATGTGATTTTACATTTCACTAGATTTTATCAGAAATTTTAAAAATGCAAATTTTAAGAAATATCTTACCAGAAAATGTATACCTTTTTTCTGACTCCTCATGAAAAAGAAAGTTCCATATCTCTACTTTTGTCATATTTATATAAGAACCAGGGTCTCTGTGTTGTGTTACCGTGGATCTGTGTGTCAGTGGTGAATGACAGAAATAATGTGGTTTTTATCAATATTAATCCTTACTGGGGCACCATTTCAAAAAGGTCAGGAATGACAGAGCGAAAAATTTTCATGAGGATGCTTTAGAACGTGTTTTGAAAACATGAAGCAGTTTAACACACTTGATTGTCCTTGGCTGCTGAGGAAAGGCTGCGCCTGGAGAGCTCAGGACGTGGTCAGGAATACAGACGAGCAGGACCACAAAGCTGGCCTCTGCAGGCCCAGGCTGTGCACCTTCGGAACTGCTGGAACCATGCAGGAGGAGGCTGAGGACCGCTTCACTGGAAGTCACACGCATTTCATTGTCTTTTTTCTTTCCTTTATGTGCAGAATATTTCTTTGCACACGAGTTATTTGTAAATTATCACCTATTTGTAGAGTGGTCTGGAGATTTTCTAGGAGGAGCTGTTGTTTAATAATTAGGCACTCAGTTTTGAAATGCCACCATCAGCGATTTAACAAAAACTCTTAATATTTTGGGTTGGACATTTTTTTTTTTTTGAAATTTGACTGTCCAATCAGTTGTTTTGTGCATGCCATGTGACAAATACATAGCATTGTCAGGAAAGATTATATTAATTACTTTAATTAACACGTGACTTTAGAAGTCTCAGATTAATCAGCATGTGACTCGTGGTTATTTGTACCCTTGTGGGAATTTTTCGCTATCAAATGCAAATACCAGGCTAAAAATATTGCTTTGTTTGTACGTGGAGAGAATATTCATCGCAGTAGTACTGTACATCTAAGAAAACAGAGTAATTAAAATGTTGATTACTATAGTAAATCTCTAAAATTTCTGATTATTTGTATTTCATGTGTGCTCACATTTCTGAGAAGTTAGCTTTTGTACACCAACTTACTATGATTATCTGATATCCTCCGGAAGGTTAGCTGAGTTGTTTCCTATATTACTTAGGAAAAAATTTCTTTTCACAATTGAAAATGTCAGCATCAATTTGAAGTAACACTAAGCATGTGCTTGCTTTCTGAATATTATCCTGCAGCCACCCTGCCGAGGATCTGGCTGTGACAGTTTGATTAGATCATCAATCCTCACTGTTAACAGCACTTTTCCTGAACACCTGGGCTGCGGGGTCACATCTGACTCCAGCTACCGTGTTTGCTTGACCCAACGCGCATTCACCATAGCAATTTACATTATGTGAGCAAATTAAAAGTTACCTTCCAACAACAGTTTACTTTAAAAAATGACCCCATTTTCCTCACGTGAAAGTCAGGTTGTTGGAGGTGCGTGTTTGTGATGAAAGACTCAGGACAGTCACCTTCCGTGAAGGTGTTTCTCTTACTTTTTATTTAGGCTCCTAGATCAGAATCTTTAAATGAAAATAATCTTGTCTCTCATTTTCTTGTGCTGTTTAGCAATTAGCTTTGCTTGCTCTTTAAAATTTGATTATACTTTTACCAGATTTAAGTCTAAATAAATAATTGAATTTGTCATATATTGCTGAAAATCTTTCTGCTCCTAACTTTTCCACTTGAACTGTCACCATGGTCTGATTTATACTTTCCTATTTATAGTTGTAGTGATAGAGATAAATACCTACTCCATTTTCAATGCAAATTGTTTAGTAGCAGACTGCAACATAAGCATACTGTTAAATCTAACATTATCGGATTTTTTGATACTGTAATTATCTTCTGTTTTCTTCACAACTTTTTACTTTTTAATGAGGGGAGGAAAATATAAAAATGTTTATCATTAAAATTTATGATGCTGTGGAGTAGAGACCTGACTTCTGTTACTCAACCAAAGTTTTACTATCCAAGTTGAAACAGTGTGAAGTAGGAAGTAAATACCCTATTAGCGAGTATTGTACCTAACATCGGTTGAAACCAAGAGCCCTCAGCTGTAAACTATCTGCTATTGTAGTTGGAACTTACTGTTTTTTCAGTATTTAATTGTTCATTATTGTAAGGCACATGTGAGCATCATGCAAGCACATGCAAGTGGTGTGCTATTTTGGTGAGAAAATTGTGATATTCCTACTTGATTTCTCAACTTGGGTGTGAGCATTAAAAAAGACCTGCCTATTTCTACTATGTTATTTTTTTCTAGAGCTTTAAATTCTTTGGCATCATTAAAAATTTTCATCCTGATTTAAAAATTAACTATTTGTTCATATATACAGGGACATAGGGAAATGGTATTAAATAATACTAAATATCCATAGTAAGGTTGCACTTTGCAGAGATCAAAGCTGACCTGTGTGCAGGTAGGTCTTCTGCCCTATCTGGAGCAGGGAGTGAGCAGTAGTCTCCTGTGGCGATAGGCATGCACATTCTAGCTAAGCTGTGCCTGTCACCTCAGGTTGCTTACATTGTCATTACTATGGCTGATGCTCAGAACAAATCTTTATCATCCCTCAGAAAGTCTGTAACATTTGTGAAATCATAAGTGTTTGGCAGTGGCACAATATGATATGTTGAAAAGTTCATTTGATTAATAAGCACTTGACCTCGTTTTAAACTAATTCAACCTTTTCTCTCTCTAGCAGTGTGACCTTGTGTGCGTTCCTTTACATTTGTGTGTCAGGCTATGCATGTGTAGGATTCCAGAAAGAGAGAGCTGGGGTGACAGCACCTGAGTTCTGGCTGCGTCTCTACATAGCTTTCTTTCCTGGGACAAATCTCTTTACTCCCCGAGTCTTAGTTCCATTACCTATAAAGCTGATATGAGAAAATGTAGACTATTGTGAGGGAAATATAATAACATGTTACAGTGAATAAAACTGTAGCATCGAATTATTAAAGTCCAGGATCTGAATTTTAATCTTAACAGCCATTTTATTACTGATGCAACCTTGGCCAAGTTATTCAACCTCTGAAACTCAGTTTACTCAACTAAAAATAAGGAGAATAGCTTTCCTTTCAGAATGTTCAAGGAGTACATCAAATGAGATTAAGTATATAAATGGCATAGCAGAGTGTTTGATATCTAGATGTTATTCTCTAACTGGGAGTCAGTCACCTTGTCCTTGTGCATTTTACTCATTTAACAAGATGACTTGATACATACGACCATCCATTTAAAAAATACACAACTAAGCTCTTTTTAAACTGTCTGGAAATGTGTATTTATTTTTCTTCTTGAACTCATGTCTCTTTCATACTTCACACATTTTATTTTGTGGTTTTTATATGTGAAAATATTAAAAACAATTTAAAAACATGTTTTTATTGTTTTTTTTAGAGAGAGAGATGAAGGGAGAGGGAGAAAGAGAGGGAGATAGAAACATCCATGAGGGGAAAACATTGATCAGCTGCTTCCTACTGGGGATTGAGCCCCCAACTGGGGGATATGCCTGGAACAGGAATCCAACCAGGGAACACTTGGTGCATGGGATGCCAATCAACCACTGAGCCACACTGGCTGGGCTATATGTGAAAATGTTTTAATGATCATCCTACCTGTGTGTGTGTGTACGTACACATACATAGGCCCTATATACACACACATTGAAGTTTTTTTTTAAATAAGTCTTTATTATTCAGATTATTACAGTTGTTCCTCTTTTTTCTCCCACACCCCCTCCACCCCGTTCCTACCCCGCCCTCTGCCCTTA
>NW_006289416.1:9069875-9076577 GCF_000327345.1 Myotis davidii | reverse complement strand
CTACTGGGGATGTGCCCGCAACCAAGGTACAAGCCCTTGACCAGAATCGAACTTGGAACCCTTCAGTCTGCAGGCCGACACTTTATCCACTGAGCCAAACCGGTTAGGGCATAACCATTGTTTTGAACTTTGTATCTATTAGTTTGCTTGCTTCTATTTCTTTTAGATCTTTTTTTGGAGATTTCTTCTGTTCTTTAATTTGTGACATGTCTCTGCATTTTGGCTACTTCCCTATGTTTGTTTCTATGTATTAGGTAGAGCTTCTATATCTCCTGGAATTGGTAGACTGGTCTTGTGTAGTAGGTGTCTTATAGGGCCCAGTGGTTCAGCCTCCCCAGTCACTTCAAGTGGATGCTCTTGGTGCACCCCTTTGTGGGCTGTGTGCACAGGCTTGTTGTAGTTAAGCCTTGATTGCTATTGGTATCACTGGGCAGAATTGACCTCCAGACCAATGAGCTGTGAGGACCAGTTGTGTCTACAGTGGGAGAACTTAGGTGCTGGAAACACCCATATGGGGCAGGACTTGCTTCAATGGGGCTTTGGTGCTCACTGAGTCTGTCCCCTGAGAGTGTCTCTTATGGATCTGAAGAGTTGTAATCTGGTGTGGTCTCACTCTGACCACTGGATATGCTGGCTTTTGAATCTCCAAGGAGGTGCAAAGTCAGACACTGCCTGAGGCCACCCAGCAGGAGCTACAGAAAGATCTGCAGATTCCTCTTTTTCGTTTGGGGTTTGGAGGTGCCCAGATGAGGCCCAGCTGTGAAGTAATGCAGGCTGCTGACAAGCCTTAGGCCTTCTTTTGGAAGCTCTGGGGTTCTTTGACCCAGCTGCAGTTTGTTAGGTTTTAGACTGCAAAGGGCCAGGCCATTCATATGCAAAAGCCTCTGTGCACAGCTTGGGTGGGATTGTAAGTTGGTTGGGGCGAGGTTTCAGAGAATCACAGGGTGTTGCAAACAGCAATGGTTGCCCGTCGGCCCTGCCCCGGATAGGTCCCTGGGTCCCTGTGTCCCACAGCCCCGTGCAGGAACAATGAACGCTGCGAGCACCTCTGAGAGAAAGCCGTCCTTGTCTTCCGGCCTTATGCCAGACAGTCCAGTTTCTCCCTGTGTAAGTCTGGGTCCCCAGAGTCTTGCCTGGAACTGGAGTTCAGAGCAGTTAGGAGTTTGTATCTCCCTCCTGATTGAAAAAGACCACAACGTACCCAGTTGCCAGCCTGTTTTGCGAGCCTCCGTACCTCCACTCTTCTGTACCTCTGCACCTCCTTCCAGTCTAGATGCGCTTTTTTCTTTCCCTCTACTTGTCGGACTTCCACTTAGCCAGTCTTCCTATGGTTCTGGATGTTATCTGTTTTGTCTTTTAGTTGTAGTTTTGATGTGGTTGTGTGAGGCAGCAAGTTCAGGTGTTTACCTATGCTGCCATCTTGGTTCCTCCCCGTGAAGTTTTTATTTTTAATTTTTAATTTTATAGTGTCTTTGCATATAAAACTCGAAGTGTTAATAATTTCTAAAAAGGATTCTTATTTTAATTATTACTGATACAGGATTGAAACAACAAAATTAAACAAAGATTGAGAATTTTTAAATATAAAATATAATGCCATTGCAATTGCATCTTTTATTGAGGTGGAGAAATGAAGAGGGCATTTAAAATTTCAATTCATGTGTCTATGGGTGAATATTATGACTAGAACAAGATCAAATTTGGTGGAAATTAATAGTATACATAAAAGATATTGAGATGCTTAGAATTCAAGTTCTAATGATTATTAGGTATATTGTTTATACAATGTTTACATATCCTATATAATAAAAGGGTAATATGCAAATTGACCCTAACAGCAGAACCACTGGGAATGACTGGTCACTATGACACACACTGACCACCAGGGGGCAGATGCTCAATGCAGGAGCTGCCCCCTGGTGGTCAGTGTGCTCCCACAGGGGGAGCTCTGCTCAGCCACAAGCCAGGCTGATGGCTGCCAGTACAGCAGTGGTGGTGGGAGCCTCTCCTGCCTCCTCAGCAGTGCTAAGGATGTCCGACTGCAGCTTAGGCCTGCTCCCCGCTGGTAAGTGGACATCCCCCATGGGCTCCCAGGCTGACAGAAGGATGTCTGACTGCCAACTTAGGCCCATTCCCTGAGGGGTCCCAGACTGCGAGAGGGCACAGGCCCCCCCTGCCCCCCAAGTGCACAAATTTTTGTGCACCGGGACTCTAGTTATTTATATTATGTTATTATGATAGGATTGATTATATTGCATTAAAAGTTATTCTAGCCCAGCCAGTATGGCTCAGTGGTTGAGGTTTGACCTATGAACTAGAAGGTCCATGTTTGATTCCCAGTCAGGACACATGCCAGGGTTACAGGCTCAATCCTCAGTGCGGGGCATGCAGGAAGCAGCCAATCAATGATTCTCTCATTGATGTTTCTGTCTCTCCCTCTCCTTTCCTCTCTGAAATAAAAATAAAAATACATTTTAAAAAAGCTAATCTAATTCTAAGGATTACATGATAGGAATAAGTAAGCTGAAAAGTGCTTGATGAGAGGATAGATACATGCCCTCAGTAAAGATTTGTAGCACCCGGTATTCTTTGTGTCAAAGTTAATTGCCTTTTATAACAAATTATTGCCCAGAATTCTTAAAAAAAAAAAAAAAGCAAAAACTGAGATAATCCCACTCTTAGAGAAGGCATGGGTCCTGCCTGTGAGGTTCTTGCTTTAGTAAAGTGAGGGTCCATACCCAGTATTTCTTGCTTCCTCTGTTTTGGCACTGCTCTCATTTAGAAGGATGTCCTTTGTTGACAGTCACTCAGGATTAATGAGTCAAGTTCTGAAAGCAGAAAGTGGTCATCACTCTCCCCACCCCATTTACAGTCTATCCTAACTTAGAACATCTGAAGTTAGGTCAGGTGTCTTTGTCTAATGCCACATTTCTCTTTTTGTAGGAATACATACAAACAAGGAAAGACTCAAAGCTTTACTCTGGGTAAATGATGCCTTAATTTTAAAATGATTTTTTCAATAATATTAATTTCTTTGGTGCCCCTGTGGCTTTTTACCAGTTTGTAACACAGGACAGAGTGAGTGAGAAAGATGCCTTTCTTTGTTAACTAAGAGCGAGGCAGTCATGAAATTGGATGTGGTTCAAGAGAGCCTGCATTGTGGTTCTACCTCAAGAGCTTTCATAAGCAGATCAACAAAAGGAAGGAGAATATATGGAGCTAGGAATCAGGAATTGACCCCTTTAAGTCATCTGCACTTCCACACCCTTTCTAAAGCCTTCATCTTTCCTCAGTGTGTGGATGTGTGGAGGTCAGTGGTCTGAGTTGGAAGGTCACATCATAAAGAACAGACTGGTGAAAGGAGATCACCAAAAGGAGTTAAGAAAGAGGATGGTGGTTTGGACCAGGTGATAGGAGAGGTGATTTGTGATTAATTTTGAAGGAAGAACTGATGGTTCTTGCTGAAGGATTGATTATAAGGTTTGAGTAAAAGGAAGATTCAAGAATGGAAGGATCTGAGTCAATGATGATGCTTTTCATTGCAATGGAGAAGACTGTGAGAGAAACACATTTCGAGTAGTCTTGAGAATCAAGAGATAGGTTTGAAATTCTATCATTAGCCATTCAGGTGGAGATGCTGACTGGGAAGATGTATTTGTAGTTCTAGAAGGAAAGGCAGAGGCCAGGTCTGAAGGTACAACTTTAAGAGATAGAGGCCTATATCTGTTCTCTGAAGCACCAAAACTGCATACAGTCACCTTTGATAAATGGAGTGGAGGAGAGAGAGGGAAGAGGGAGGATCAACCCCTGGTTGTTATTTAGAGCAGCGGTCGCCAACCTTTCAGATACCACGACCACCAATGGTCTGTGGACCACTGATTGGTGACTACTGATTTAGAGGTCAGGAAGATCAGAGGCCATAGGGAAATCATAGAGCAACTGGAGGATCAGTAGTGGAGTGTAGCTATCCTAACACTAAGTAATAAAAGTGCTTCAAGGAAGGATTTACTATTTGGGCACAGTGTTATTTGTAACATTAAGATAGAATTAGGCATTCAGATCTGCACTGAGTCTGAATTAGACTTTGTTGAATTGTTGTTTTTTTGAGATTCCATCATTTCCCAAGCCCTGGGGCTCTGTAGCTTCAGACCTGCCTTTCATGATGGCACCTGAATCTTGATCCTCTAGCTTTGCAAATAGGCTTTTATGGTATTGGTGGCAACATATCTACACTAATAAAAGAGAAACATGGTAATTGGCGTACGACCGCTACCCTTTTCATTGGCTAATCAGCGAGATATGCAAATTAACTGTCAGCCAAGATGGCGGCTGGCAGCCAGGCAGCTTGAAACTAACATGAGGCTTGCTTGCCTCAGTGAAGGAGGAAACCAATGTTCCCCGCCTGCGGCTGCAGGCCTCTGAGCCTGCAGTTTCAAACATTGTAACAAATACCACCAGACTTCAGCCAGCAGATTCACAACATTGTATGCAAAGGCCAGAAACCTGCTTTCAGCAGCAGAGGCCTAAGAGCTGGAGCCAAGCCTCAAAGCTAAAGCTGGCCCAGAATAAAAAAAAAGAAAAAAAGGAGCGGTTGGGAGCTTCAGTCCCCCGCCAGCCTGAAAACAGCCCTCAGCTCCTCACCCAGACTGGCCAGGCACCCAGTGGTGATCCCCACCCTGAAGGGTGTGTGACCAGCTGCAAACAGCCATCATCCCCTCACCCACGCTGGCCAGGCACCCCAGTGGGGACCCCCACCCTGATCCAGGACACCCTTTAGGGCAAACCAGTCAGCCCCAACCCATGCACCAGGCCTCTATCCTATATAGTAAAAGGGTAATATGCCTCCCAGCACCGGGATCAGCGGAGCGGAGAGGCCTCCCGGCACCGGGATCAGTGTGACGGGGCAGTGCCCAAACCCCCTGATCGCCCTGCAGCTCTGTGTGTAACAGGGGGTAGGGCCACAACCTCCCTATCCGCCCTGCTCTGTTCATGACAGAGGAAGGCGTCCCAACCCCCTGATCAGCCCTGCTCTGTGCCTGATAGGGGGAGCTCCCCAACCCCCTGATCGCCCTGCGGCTCTGTGTGTGACAGGGGGCAGCGCGCCAACCCCCTGATCGGCCCTGCTCTGTGTGTGATGGGGTAGAGCCATAACCTCCCCATCGGCCCTGTCCTGAGTGTGACAGTGGTGGCACCCCAACCCCCTGATTGGCCCTGCTCTGTGCATGACGGGGTGGCGCCGCAACCTCCCCATCGACCCTGCCTTGAGTGTGACAGGGGGCGGTGCCCCAACCCCCCAATCGGCCCTACCCTGAGCGTGACTGAGGGGGGCATCGCAACCTCCCAATCCGCCCTGCTCTGTGCATGACAGGGGGTGGCACCCCAACTCCCCAATCGGCCCTGCTCTGAGCCCGACCAGGGGCTGCACCTAGGGATTGGGCCTGCCCTCTGCCACCCGGAAGCAGGCCTAAGCCAGCAGGTCGTTATCTCCCGAGGGTTCCCAGACTGTGAGAGGGCACAGGCTGGGCTGAGGGACCCCCCGCCCCCCTGAGTGCACAAATTTTTGTGCACTGGGCCTCTAGTCTATATATATAAAAGCCCAGCGACCATTACAATGGAACGACCAGAATGACTGGTTGCTATGCTGCGCTCTAACCACCAGGGGGCAGATGCTTAACACAGGAGCTGCCCCCTGGTGGTCACCATGTTCCCACAGTGGGAGTGCCACTCATCCAGAAGCCAGGCTCACAGCTGGTGAGTGCAGCGGCGTTGATGGGAGCCTCTCCCACCTCCGCAGCAGCGCTAAAGGAGCAGCGAGCCAAGTGGTAAGGAGCAAGCAGGTGGGCAGTTAGGAGCAAGGGGTCCCTGATTGCGAGAGGGCATAGGCCAGGTTGAGGCTCCTTCCCCCCCCCCCCCCCCCCCCCACACACACACACATGAATTTCATGGATCGGGCCTATGGTAAGAAAATAAATGTCACATGTTTCTTTAATGTTTACCAAACTCATTGTAAAAGTTATTTTTTTCCCTAAGGTGACAAGTGTATGATAGTATTTATATGTATAGAAAGGTGGTAACTGATTGTTACCTTTTCCATACAATGGAAAGAGAATAGGTCAAATTCTTTTTTCCCCTCTAAATTCTGTTTCTACAAACAAATGACTTTAAAACCCCTTTCTGAATGGTTGTGATTCTTGGTCTTGACATTGTGGACAATCCTCCATTTCTTATCTTCTTAGTCCACAATATGGTTGGCCTTTTGTTTGGTGGCTTTGACTTATTTAAATCTAGTATTTTGTGGTATATAAGATGAAAAAACATTTGATTTGTTTTTTTAACCTAGTAGCAATGTAATCGATATGGCATTCATCATTTAACCCTTTGTATGCCATAAGTGTCTATAGTTTCACGTGGCAGACCTTCCCCACACACCAAGTGTGTCTATAGCCGCAAACCTCGCATATCAACTCTGGTCACCCAATTTTAAAATCAGACTTGTTAATGACATCTCTGATGTCATTGAAAAGGAAATTATGGTAACTTAAATTCGTAAATATTCTAGTGCATATGGAAGAAATGGGGATGGTTTCCATTTTGGATGTGTGGCAGTTAACTGGTTAAATTTATAGCTACCAAACTCAAGCAGAATAATCTATAATAATACAAGTATAATATATTAATTAGACCAGATGTCCTTCTGGACAC
>NW_006289416.1:9033166-9069837 GCF_000327345.1 Myotis davidii | reverse complement strand
TATGTTTCTTTTCCTTTTTTCTGTTAAATTTCCTAAGGACCTCATCGATTGTCTTACATGTTTGTGATGAAATCTCTCTTAATAAAATCTCATTACTGTTTTATGTTAATTATATTTTCTTAGAGTTGATTTTTCTTTGACTGAAGGCTTACCATGCTCAGACATTCTAGCAGGTTTTCTGAGCACATGAAGTAGAGGAACCTGCTGGCTGATCTACATCATCAGTGCAGTTGGTAGCCAGGGCTTCATTGCAGGTCGATGGGCCATGCTGTATTCTAGGAGATACACATCCCAGGGAGGCGTCCCTGTGCCACTTGCCCTCTCGGCAATGTGGATTTCTGGTTGTTTTGATGGAGAGTCACAGGGACTAAACCTTGCACCTTTTCTATGGCCCACTGTCTTTTATAGTGTCTGAGTGATGACTCGATACACAACATACTAAAAGTTTCTTTATTACTGCAGTTCTTGTACTTTGATGACATTTATGTTCTTAGTTCATTTTATAAATAGCTCCCACACTTCTTTTTACTTTGTTTTTCGGTTGTCCTTTGTCCCTAAAAGAAATCACATAACCGATATTTAGTGAATGAGAAAAAAATACATGTAATGATTTATTAGTATAAATGAGAGATACAAAATACAAAGTAATTTGTGCAGTTCTGTACCTGATTTATCATGTTTAGTTATTTTACTAGTAAATGAGCGTTAAAATGAATCCCACTATTTAAGGCATTTCTTTGTTTTAAAAAATAAATAGGTTTAATACATAGAAGCATAAATAAGCATTAATTAAGATCTGTGTGTGTTTTCAAAATCCCGTGATGGTGGTTTTGGGCACATGAGGATAATTAAAAGTGGGGAATATTCTCCAGAAGTGTAGTGTTGGGCAGGAGTAATTTAAGTATGACCATGAAGTATTTTTTATGGTGTATTTTGAAGCCAAGGATAGATTCTAAAGCTACTATGAATTTTAGAGACATAGGATTGAGGGTTATCTGTCGTCTGGTGGCCAGTATCGATCATATTGTATGCTTTAATTTGGGCAGTTTCTGTATTGGCTCAAGATTTCATTCTCAGATATCTTTTTTGAAATGTACAATGGAAATCCGTAAGATGATAACTGGTTGTAAATGTGTTTCACTAACCCAGCCTGGAAATGTGAGATGACTCTGACCTCACTGTACAAGTGGAGTGTGCACCCTGTGCTTCCCAAGTTTGGTTACTCAGATGGGCCCCCCGTCCTTTCAGTCAGCTGTGAGGGTCACTGTGGTGGAACGGTACTTACAACTGAGAAACCATCCCTGCCTTCTGGTACAGTGCCTGTAGTGCCCTGCTTGAACCAATGACTTGTTTAGATGGGCCACATTCTTCCACCCTTGTTTTGTTAACATGAATTATTCATCACTGCCCCACATGTAGGTAGTGAAGGCAAGTGTCCACTGCATTTCGCTGTCATTTTAAGTTCTGTCTCCCTCATATGCTGTACTCCTTATTTCTTATCTGTACTTTATTTATATATAACATGCCCGCTGTATGTGCTTATCAGTTTGAGTTTGGATTTTTGCTCTGGTGCATTTAGAATGGCAATTTGAGGATTTGTTTTTATATTATCAAAAAGAATTTTTTTTTCACTCTAATACTTTCTTTGCTTTGATTAAAGTAAACAAAATTCTTCTCACAAAGATGTTATTTTAATTCAGCAGCTGCCTTTTTACACCTTTTTAAAACACATTTTGACTAAATCATAAATACAGATGTAAAATATAGCACAGACGAATATCACGTGTATTTGTGGCCCTCTCTAGAGGCCGAGGAATAGATATATACATTCACATGTGGCTGGTGTTCAACCTTGACAGTCATTACTCAGTGCATTTCAGTAATACAACTTTAAAACATTTTTTAATGTGTTTACTGGCTTAAAGGCCACTGAACAGGAAAGAATACTAAATGTGAATAAACACTATAGCATTTTGGCACGATTCTTGGTAAATGATAAAGGATATAATTTCTCTCCCTCCCCTCCTGCCCTCCTGTACATAGACATATCACAGCTGGAATCACAGGTTGGCCGTGACATGCCTTCTATCTCCCCGAGAGGTGGTGCCACGTGTCGACAGATTCTGAAGCCTCAACTTAATGTTACAGTGTCTCGGTCAAGTGTTCAGAACTTTGAGTCTCTGTAAACTTTATTATTTAAAGAGCAGTGAGTATAATATGCAATGGGCCTGGAAGTAATCGATGCCAACATTTTTTATGGGTGAAAAGTGCTCATTCTATGCACTTGATATTCTTGTTTTATCATTGGTGAATCTCAGTTATTTTCAGATACTTTTTGTGCTCTTCTACCTAATTTTCATGAACAAAATTCTATTCAAAGGACAGCATTATTGTCCCTTTTAAGAATCTTCTTATCTTCAAAATATATTATGCTGGAGTGTAGGATCTTTTTAATGCAAGGATATGGAAGTTTAATGGTGTGACTAAGAGATTCTTCCCTCACTGAAGGAAGATGAGATGTGGTCACTTACAAGATGTGTACACCCACTTCCTGGTTCTGTTCTCTGTCCACTGTGTTTAGTGACAGTTGGACAGACAGGGTTGTCGGAGCAGTCTGTTGGCAAACAGGCATGCTTTCTTGGTGGTGCTGGTTTTGTTGGCGTACTTAACAGATGCTATTATCTAATGCTGATTGGGGAGCCATCATGCACTATTTAGGTCGGTATAACCAGTGCATCTGCCTGGTGCTGTGCACCTAACATATGGTCAGTGACTGTGACCCCAGACGCTTTCATAAAACGGGACAATTAGGAATAGTGAAAATAGATTGCTTAGCTTGAGATTGTCCTCAAGATCAGCTCAAATATTATGTAATGGAGGCTTCTTATAGGAGGACATTTTTTAAAAAAATCAATGTTTTAAAATTATTCAGTAGTCTCACATATTAAAATACTTCCTGAAGTATCATTTTTCTGTTCATGAACTTTAATTTTGAGATTTATCCTCTGTCGTGTGTGACTCTAAACTGTCAGAGCTTTTGAGTCCTGTACCATGCTGAATTTCATGGGTTACAGAAAAGAATGACATTCATGGTCACTTGACACTAAAGAGCTTATACTCCAGTATGCTCACCTTTTCAACTACCTGTTCTTATTTCTCTACTTGGCTTTTATTCCAGGGGTCCCAGGTTTGAAAGTGGAGTTAGTTAATAAATGTTAGCAAACATTTATTCAGCATGACATGCAGTACCTGGAAGTGCTTGAAATGTAGAAATACATATGATGTCTGAGACCACGGGCAGCAGACATAGAAGTGCATCCATCATGTGTTGAGGTTGATCATGTGTTTGATGCAAGCGTGTATGGAAGCATAGTAGAGAGAAATCCACCTTAATCTCGAAGGCAGCTTTTCTGACCATTGTTTCCTAAAGGGGATGGGTAAACCCCAGCACTGGGTTTACGCTGAATTGTTTATAGAACTAATGGTATGGCCACTAGCCTGAGCATCACCCCAGCAATGGGACCTTGCTATGCCCTGGCACCTCCCCTCTCCACGGGTGCTCACATGGCTGCCTCTGACAAGAAACAGTTATTCAGGATGCATGTTTCGCACCAAGATTTACAGTAGACAGGTTTATAGTAGGTGCTGTGGAATACCTGATAAGTCTCACGTGAGCAATTGGAGAGTCTTCACCTGGGGAGGTGATACTCTACTGTATACCAGGCACATGCCTTAGATCATCCTGGAGAACAGGTGTGGCCTCATCTGTGGCTTAGATGAAGCTGGAGAGGCTCAGAAGTGAAGTAGCTTCCCAGGAACTCCAGATTTCTGATTAGTGTTCATGTCCTTTACTTTTCCTAGGTAGGTAAGGCAGTCAGGTTTAATTTTAAAAAGATCAAGCTTGTGTTGATTTTGACATTGTCTCTAGTTACAGGTGAAGAGAAAAAAATATCCTTAGTATCTAAATCAGGAACATACTGCCTGTGGGTGTAAAATATGATTTTTATTCAAGCAGATTTTAAGTATGATGGAATCATTGAAGTTGTAGTAGGAAGAAAAATATCCCTGGGGAAACTGTGGAATTTCAGATTTTGTGGTTGACATAGCTTTTACTTAGTATCTCCTTCTGAACCTGTGTTAATAATGAACTGTCACCATCATTGAGTGGATTGGTCTTTTACTCAACTTATGACTTGTTTTTCTTTATGTGTATACACACACACACACATTTACACATTGTTCTGTTATATATTTGTATACATGATGTATGTAAATATATACATATATACACA
The DNA here is from genome assembly GCF_000327345.1 of Myotis davidii. Lineage (NCBI taxonomy): Eukaryota > Metazoa > Chordata > Mammalia > Chiroptera > Vespertilionidae > Myotis > Myotis davidii. The sequence continues at coordinate 9,065,545 of NW_006289416.1, read as the reverse complement.
CATATTTGCTATAAGGACTATATGTTTTTCCACAAAACTGTCATGTATTTTTAAAGTAATACCTAAAAATGTTGTCATTTTTGTTAAGTAGAACTAGAAAAGGAATCATTGGGGTTGAATGGAGATAAAGTAAGAAAAGTAATGAGGCTGGAGGAAGAGAATGATTCTCTTAAACGTATAGCCTGGGGAATAGAAAGAGCCTCGGGTTGACATTCATAACTTATGTAAACTATATTTAATTTTTATGTAATACAACATACCATTCCAAAGCATGCCTTAGGGTGCCTCAAATTTTGAAGTGTTCCTGGGGAAATTGCCACCCTGCGCAGAGGTAGTGCCCGCTAAAGCCTGTGAGCATGGAGCACAGCTCTGCACACCTTTGCTGTTCCCTTGGGATAATTTGGGTATTTTAAACCCACCAGGAGCATGAGGAAACTAACTAAATTTTAATTTAGGAGTTCTATTAAGCCATTTTTAGGAGTCAAATAGAACCCTTAGAATAGATTACATGCAACAAACCCAGCATGGTGCACCTTCTAACCAGAAGGTGGGAACAGCACAGACTCAAGGGTCGCCTCTGTTAGCCCATATCATGATCAGCAGGGATGTGCAGGCACTGCTGTCAGTGTGAGCATACAGTTACAAATAAGAAAGGCTGGTGCATAGTCTCCAAGGAGCCTAAGTTCTAACACTGCGGAAATAGTCAATAAATGGATAAGCAAATGAATGAGAAGGTAATTTCCGCTAATTGAACAGAGTAATGAGTAAGGTGGGGATGGAGGGTGACAGCACTCGACCAGGTTGTCAAGGACAGCTCTGTCAGGCACTGGCATTGAGCAGGGACCTGCAGGGCACAAAGATGCCAGTGCCAGGCCCTGAGGCAAGAACAGCCGGCAGAGTTCCAGGAGCGCTCTCAAGCTGAGGGTGGTGGGAGAGGTGCCCGAGAAGCTGCAGAGGTCGGGTCCGGTGGATATTGGAGGTGCCTTCCAGCTGTGGGTTAGATCTGGAGTTTAGCAGAAAGCCCTTGAAAAGTCACTCTGGCTGATCTGTGTGCAGGGCATTGGCAGGGGCAGGTTAGTTCCGTAGTTGTGACTGAAGATGATGGTGACGTGGGCAGGTTGGTGGCAGTGGGGACAGAGAGATGGGGAAGCATTTCAGTGCTTGGCAGTCAGCCAGACAGGACTTGCTAGTCTAGGTGGTGAGGGCATGGGGGGAAGAGGAACCAAGGAATGATATCCCTGTGTGTGCCATAAGCAGAGGGTAGATGGTGGTACCTCCCACTAAAATGAGAGACTTGAGCAAGAACAGTTGGAGGATGTGGGGCCCGATGTATTCCTTTATGAACACTTGATACTGAAATGCCTTTTCTACACCTGAGTGGGTATCACAGCCAACAGTTCAGCTGCCTGTGTGCATCTCAAGTTTCCATGGATGAGGCCCTTCAATTTCTTAGGATCTTTGAACATAATTTAACTTCGCTTAGAGTTGTAACCTGAGTTTTCTTGAAAAATCTAGCCTGAGTTGATCAAACTTCAGCATATACTTCTCTGCCCTCGCTCAGCAGCAGTGCATAGATCCCCGACTGACCCTACAGTGTAGCTGGGGCTCTGAAAGGCAGCTCACTTACCTACTAGATCAGCCTCCTCCCTCTCCAATACACACAGAATTGTCCCTGATAATTTAGAAACTATTTATACTTTTATTCAGTTTTTATTCTTACAGACTTAGTTGCAGGCATGACCTGATTCCTTTATTTCTTAGCTATTATATGCCTGGAAAATGGAATGTTTGGGGAGAAGACATCTCTAACTCCCTCTTTTTCTTGTATAGGCCTGCTCTCCTGAGCACCTATGGATTGAGTTCCTTGAGAACCTCTGTAGAAGCAACACTGTCTTGCATATTCTCTGCTTCAGCATTTCATCTAGAAATAACCCCAACTGGATTAGCTATGCCACCTTCCAGAGGCCTCTATCTTGTCCTGTCCTGAGGGTGCGTGTCATAGAACAGACAGAATAGAAATACTTCTAGACAAAGCCATCGCCATATATTTGACGGTGGCATGCCTCTTTGTCTCTCTCAGGCCAGACTATGGGACCAGGGTGCTAGAAAATTAAGGGAGGTGTGTAAAAATTCCACATTTTTCAGACATTAGGAATAGTGAAAATAGATTGCTTAGCTCGCAGGCCTATCAAGTAGCTGCCTTTTTACTGTGAGACCTTCTAGACTTGACAGTTAACCAGTATGACTTTGGCTTTGACTTGTCCTAGGAATGAATGTGATTTCCTGCCTTTTTTAAAAAGCTGCTTTAGCTCTCAGAATCAGGACAGTAACCCTGCCGAGTTGGGGGTGATGACTTCTATAGACATTTTTTTTTCTTGTCAGTGCAGAGAAGGGGTGAATTGCCCCTTCTGTTGGCTGTTAAGCCCTGAAGGGCTTCCTCTGAGAGCAAGCTCAGCCCTCCCCCATGTTTAAGGCTCTGGGAGGCAGCCTGGGACTCATTCCAGCTAAAGTCCCTTTCCTGATCTGGAAACAGCTACCAGCATAAACCCTGTATGTGCAGAACCCACCTTCACAGCTCTGCCTGCACGGCCTTGAATGGGCTGTGCCTTCACTCTTAACTTCCCCGTGTTTTGTCATGTCATAGAACAGGCAGAATACAGAACATCTCTTCTGTGACTTTCGTCATTTCACTCTGTCTCTCTCTATTGGGAGGGAAGACCATTCAATTCACTAAACAGTGTGTGAGCTGCTCTGGCTCAAGGGCCAGTGTTAACTGCAGTGACCAGTGTCCTGTGAGGTAAACTAGTTTCTGGCCCCAGTGGGTTTATAGTCCAGATAGAATATGTATGACTCCGTGTCCTGCTGGGCCTGGTGTGACCCACGCCCTGATACAGTATGAGGAGTCTCCAGGGCGGGCGAGTAGGGAAGGGACAGCTGCTTGGGGCATTTGGGAGACTTCCCTTAAGCCTAGTGTTTATTTGTTCAGGATAAGGACGCGAATTCGTGGTGGACAGAACATGCGGAGTACATGGGGCAGCAGTGTTTGTGTTTTGAAAAGAAGCAGGAGAATGTATCCAGGATGACCTTAGAGAGGTGGTCTCAAGCAGGGAGCAGAATTTGTAAATTTCTTCAGTTACTCTGGTGCTCAGTACAGTGCCAGTCACCCTTGGGAAATAAAATGATAGAGATCCCACTGTCAGGAAGGTGACATTCTATGAGACAAGCAGTGTGAGCACAAAAATGGTGATATGTGGGTGGAGCTACAAATTGCATATGTCCCAGCAGTGTAGGTGCACATGGATTTCCAGAAGATTTCAGGAGATGGAGAGTCCAGGCCTATGGTTGGCAAACTGTGTCTCGCGAGCCACATGTGGCTCTTTGGCCCCTTGAGTGTGGCTCTTCCACAAAATACCAACTTCGGTGCATGGGCCATGAAGTTTCAATCGCACTGTACCTGCGCACCCACACGTGGTATTTTGTGGAAGAGCCACACTCAAGGGGCACACGAGCCACATGTGGCTCTTTGGCCCCTTGAGTGTGGCTCTTCCACAAAATACCAACTTCGGTGCATGGGCCATGAAGTTTCAATCGCACTGTACCTGCGCACCCACACGTGGTATTTTGTGGAAGAGCCACACTCAAGAGGCCAAAGAGCTACATGTGGCTCGTGAGCCGCAGTTTGCCGAGCCACAGTTTGCCAACCACTGGTAGGCCTTAGCCTTTGTTCCAGAAGAATAGAGGAGGGAATTAGTTTAGGATTAAATGAGTGTTTCTGGAAGCTCAGGGGACCCAGTATTACATAAGGGGTTTTTAAAAGAAGTTTGAAAGGGAAGGAAAAAATAGTTACAAATTAGAGGAAGAAAATGTTCACTGTGCATTTAGTAGGCAGTTGTGACAGCCACGCCCTCCTCCAGCATCTTTGTAATCACAGCTACCCTTCCTCCAGGCTGCCCTCTGTGGGCTCCGTCTTGCTCAGGTTTGCAGAGCAGATCCATGGTGTGCCAGCTCAGCACCACCCCTGGGCTTTTCTGTCTGTTGGTGTCATAGCTGGACTCTGCTGCTATTTGCTAAGTGCCACGTGTCTGCACTCCTTCCTCTGCAGGCAGCTCTGGGCATGTCCCTGGGTCCCGGGGAGCTCTGATCGCCCTCCACATGCACTGCTGCTTCCTGTCTGTCCTGGTCCACCTCTGGCCTGACTGCCTGTAGCTTTTTGATGTCCAGTGAAACTGACTCAGACAGGAGATTTTGTGCCTCAATGTCCAGCCATCATCAGTAGTTTTACCAGCCTCTCCCAGTTTGGTGAATAAACAGCCTCAGTTACAGTAAAAGTAACTGTCATTTCTTCAGAGTACCAAGGCTGCCTTACTGTATCAGGCTCTGTGAGGTGCATCTTGCTATCATCACTCACTTCTTGGAGGTGAATGTGGCTGGAAGAGAGGAAGTAACATCCTTAGAGCTACTTGGCTCATAGGTGGTCACTATGCGCCAATCATCTGCTGGCCCCACATGGGCTGGGCACAGCTCTTTATCGGGACCCCCAGAACAGTCACAGGGGACTGCCTCAAGAACTGTTCATTTGTTCACCTAGGCTGGTTGTCACCCAGACTTTTGTCTTAGAGCCTCCATCTGATTAAAGTTTTCCAGTGCTAACGGCTCCGTCTTCAGGTCACTGAACTAGAGTCTCCCCGGGGTCTGCTGCTGCTGTGGCCCAGACTCTGCTTTGTAAGCCAGGAAGTCCCGTCTGTGCAAGATCTCCTTTTGTTCCAACAGTAACCCCTGAGCAAGTGCATTCACGAACCATTTACTGCACTTCAACGTCAAGGGCACTTGATCTCATCCCCAAGTGGGAGTTGTCTCTTATACCAGAGGCACTAACTTCTGGTCTAATGGTTTTTGTTAGCAAGTAGCCCAGTGTTCCTGTTTTTCACCTCTCTGTCCTCAGCTGACCCTTCTTAGCATCTTGTGGTTTATCTCTGAGCACAGTCCCATATAGGACAGTCTTCCTTACCTGCTCATTCTGACCCATGCCACTCTTCTCTTTCTAGTAGCAGAACAGAGTAATCTTATACACCTTCTGCTCTAACACACTACAACTATGACCTTTGTCTTATCTCTTCCCCCTCCTCTCATGACCCTTCACACCATTGTTAATAAAATGTGCTCTTGCATTGCAACAGAATCACAGGAGACAGTCCTTGGAAATGGCAAACTCTTCCTCCCGTCCCTAACTCCTCTTGAGTAGACATCTGGATGGTACCTGTTTCCAGTAAGTTCTCCAAAGACTCTTTAAGCAGAGTGGAGTTTGAGAACTACTTTCTGGTTCCGGTGTCCTAGGACCTGACAGCTGTGACCATTCCCAGTTCTTCATTATTTTCCATGGAAGTGTTTTCCTGCTCTCGAGTCACTTTTCTCTGAAGTTGGGGATAGCATGTTGTTTTACTCTGATAAATTCAGCCACATCTGATGTTTATTGGAAAACTGGCCACACACTCTAAGTTACGTAGCAGTGGCCTTCATTCCCCTGTGGCCCAGTTCCCTGTGTCCGCTCACGGGTGGAGCTTGTCTCACAGCCTCCCTGTACCTCTGCAGGTGGAGAGGTGGTGCACCACAGGCTTTTCAGAAGTGGACTCAGCATCCCTTCTGGAGGAGGTTGCTTTTCTGAGGATAGTAGTTAAACAATAGACAATGAAAGGCATCTTCTTTTCACTTGCCCTTTGCATGTCATCAGAGACAGAGCCCACAGTAATGACTTTGAGTGTGTAGTTACACACGGGGACTGTCAGCAAGTAAAACACAGGCAGCATATGGGTGTTGGCAGGCATTTTTCTCTCGAGTGGTTTTGTCCTTTTCTTTAGTGAAATAGCTCACTGGTATAACCTCTTCTGTGCTTTACTGCCTTTCAGGAGCAGACCGTGTGCTGGTGGTCATGACACGCATCTGCTAGTACCTTTCAATTCTGAAAAATGGAGCAGTGTAGACAAGTTACAGACAAATTCCTTAGAGATAGATCATTCCATGAGGCTGAGCTTTTAAAAATCCAGTGCTGGGTGTGGAGTGAGGCTATAATTTATCAGTGCAGGTAATACTAGTATGCTGAGATCTTGCATCTTGCACGTTATTGTTACATTAAAGCAATTGAAGTTGGATATCAGTCACTTTTAGTACTTCACATGTGTTCTTTGTCAAGATGCTAAGAATAATGTAAGTTTGAAAGTTTTAGATGCTTCTTAACACTAGAAATTTTAATGTTCATTTTTGTTGAAGAGCATACTGAATCTTTCTTTGTTGGGATTTTAATTTTTTTTTGGAGTAATTTTAAAAATTATTTCTTAAGGAAACTCATTACTTTCTTCAAAGAAGTGTGGTTCAGTACATGAGGAAAATATGAAAAGAGTAAAATGTTATATGAATGGGAACAATTGTGTTCTTTTTTCCAGTCCTGAAGTATTTAATTCTACACTTGGGAACGTGTCCAGATTTAAAGGCTCAGTCGCACTTCCCTGAGATATGTATTATTAAAGCATGTGTATCTGTGCTAGTGTGTGCAGTCTTTAGAAGGGCACAGCATAGCACTCAGTTTTATTGCATTGCATTAGATTTATATTTTTAAACTTATTTGTTGCCAAATCAAATGTAAAGCCATCTTCTCACACATGCTTTTTGCACTAAATAATTAACTGGACACTTTCCCTTTCCATGCCTGAGTAATCTTGGAAAGAGTAATATCTGGAGGAAAGATACTACTGTGTCTTGAAATTTGCTTTCAGGTGTAATAGTTAAAATATCACTGCAGTTTGTCTCTTAGAAACTTTATGGTTACTAAGGTGTTCTTCAGTTTAATCTTGTTTATTGTAATTCTTACATTTTTCTATGTTTGTATCTTTGTAATTATTCTCCAAATCTCTGTTTGACCTTATAGAATTTTAACACTTTTTTCAAAATTTTCTTGTTTGAAGAACTTAAAGAAAGTTTCTACCTTGCCCTGGTCGGTGGGCACAGTGGTTAGAGCATCAGCCGAGTCACAGTTTTGATTCTTGGTCAAGGGCACATACCTAGTTTGCAGGTTCATTCCCCAGCCATTGGGGTGCGTGTGGGTGGCAGCCAAGTGATGTATTTCTCTTTCTTTCTCTCTCTCTTTCTCTCCTCCCCTTCCCCTCCCCCCTCCTCCTTCCTTCCCTTCCACTCTATCTAAAATCAATGGAAAAATATCTTTGGGTGAGGATTAACAAAACACGCACGCACTCACACACACACACACACACACAAAACACTTCTACCTCAACATTATGGTTGTATACAGCTGTACATCTGATGTTTTATAGGTATCTTTATGTACTCTGTCCCATATTTTTTGCTTCCTTTCCCAAAGAATAGCCTAGATAAGGAGGGACATCTAAATTTGGTAATTCCTTGGAGCATTGCTTTAAACTTAGCTGTTTCTTTTGGTAGTCCACATCTCCTTTGTCCACTTTGTTTTCTCATTACTCGTCATCAGTATCATTAATTCTCTCTTTAGGTGATTACTCTGGTGATGATTATGTTTGTTGACCTTATAATCCTGTTCTTTCTAAATACCCACACAGGTATATTTCAGCTTCCACTCTGTTTCTACCCAACTGCTTCTTAAAATACAGGTTTCTGTTTCTGAGCTTCTTCCCATTTACCTTCCCAAGAATGTATTCATTGGTTCGGATAGCAGCCTAGGTAGCTAGCTCTGTCCTCGCCTCCTCTGTGTCTGTACTTTTCTCCTGGAGATCTCACCAGGGTTGAGGCTGTAATTAGCATCCTTGGGCTGACAACTCTCAAGTGTGTTTCCATCCCTGAGTGCTCCTCAGATGCATATTCCTATTTCCATCTACAGATTTGGTCTCTCCAAATAATAGACATCTCAGATGTAACTTGTCCAAGCAGAATGATTGTCTTCACCTCAACCCCGACCCCTGTCCTTGCAGACAACCCTTTCACAGGAGAATGTGAAACGACCCTTTCACAGGAGTCGCCTAAGACCATCGGAAAACACATATATAATTACATATTGTTTTTGTGATTAATCACTATGCTTTAATTATGTTCAATTTGTAACAATGAAATTGGGGGTCACCACAACATGAGGAACTGTATAAAGCATTAGGAAGTTTGAGAACCCCTGCTTTAGAGTCTAATCTTTTAGGAATTAGACTTCTTTAATCTTTTTGTTGTTTTCATTCAGAAATTGATGCATTAGTGATTTTGGAAAAAGTTGGTTAACATTTTTCTTCTGTATGTTGTATACTAAATGTAATCTCTTTAAAATCTTAAAATATTTACCCATTGTTGAATTGCCTAAACCCCTAGCAAATGTGTTAGAAATGACAGGTGGCTATTAAAAAAACTTGAATTTAGTAACCAATTTTATTTTCTTTGTATTGGCCTATAAATATACAGCCTCTTCAAAACTCCATTATAACATTATAGCATGTGCTTTCTTATATTTGAAATAAATAATTTCATATTTGCTTCTGTTAAAAAAATACTGTGTCCATAATTTTCAAATTCTTATTTACTAATACTTTTAAATCTTTCTCGTAATGCTGTATGACACTTAATGCAGTAACAGTGTCGTTCAAATGGATGCTTTCAGCAGGTTTTCTTCCTGTACTTGTGTTGTTCCTCTTTAGATCATTAGTATGGCTTTTGAGAAACACTGACCTCTTTTTGACCCTTGAAGTTTTTCCTTACTGATATTTCTAGTGTGATTCATTTTCATTTACTTTGAACTGTTGAGTGAGCTATTTAGACAAATGTTTGCTCATTATATATGTGTTTTTTATCTTCATCTGTACAATTTAATACTAACTCTTCATGAGTCCAATAGATGTAAATATGCTTCTCTCATCTGTCTATGAAGCTGAAATGGGATGTAGAGATATGGGAAAAATAACCTGTTGATGAATAAGTAAATCAGGCTTATATGCTTTAAAAAAATTTTTTTTAGTATTTTCTCTTAATTGCCACTTTTTGAGTACTTGTTGCTTCATCTTCATTAGAAATTAACCCTCAGTTAAAGTAAGCCAAAGAACAATACATAAAAAAACATTAGTTCTAAAATTCCTATTTTTTGATAATTTTAATTTAATTAATTAGGTTAAGATTACATGGGATTAAAAATGAAAATTCCACCTGGCTGACGTGGCTCAGTGGTTGAGCATCGACCTGTGAACCAGGAAGTCATGGTTTCGATTCCTAGTAAGGGAACATAACTGGGTTGAGGACTCAATAACCCGTAGGGGGCATGCAGGAGGCAGCTGATCAGTGATTCTCTCTCATCATTGATGTTTCTATCCCTCTCTCCTCCTTTCCTCTCTGAAATCAGTAAAAAATTTATATATAAAAAAGAAAATCCATTGATTTTCACAATACAAACTTGATTCTCTTAATTTCATATAGGAAGAGATATTGTCTCTGAGAACAAAATTATCAGAAGTCTCCCTTACCCATCCATTTTTTACTTTTTATTTGTTTAGAAATATTGAGAAGTGTTTGCAGACTGTAGCAGCCCAGTGAAGGAATTCTGTTGTCCACATTCTTCATATGCACATAACTGTGAAATCTAATTTTATTTCATACTGTGATTTATTCAGTCTCTATAAACTTATACCTGTACCTGCACCTGAGAGAATGAGACTGTGCTAAGAGAATCTCAAAGCCTTCATTAGATTGTTTTCTTTTACCATTGCCTGATCTGTGCTAGGACAGTTTAATATAAATATTCACTGAACTTATGAATGAGTGTTCATGTCTCACCTCACAGGGGAAAGGCATCTTCTTGAGGGAATAAGACTTGGTTTTCCACTTGTGTTTATTTATAACTAGTGTCCTGGTGCATGGATTTGTGCACATTGAAAGGAAATTAATTAGAAGAAATATTTTAATATAGTTATTCACCCTTTCTCTATAATAGAAATGTCAACCAAATTCACTATCGACAATGACAGATTGAAACACAGGCGTGCAATTGACACCAGCAAGAGCTTTATATGTAACATTAATGCTTGAGTCAACTTAGCCTTTTATATATATAGAATAAACTTTCTTAATTAGACCTGCTTTCTATTGTAGCTAAACTTTTTCCAGCCCATTGAAGCACCCCAACTTCTTTTTCAAGTAATTGTCAGCAACACAGCAGTAAATATCAACACAAAGCAGATTATTATTGTAGATCACACAGGGAGAACAAAGGGTAAAATATTCAACTGTAGCAGTGTTTGACTATATTCTGCGCAGTGAGAAAACCTGAAGTCATTTTCAAGGTCCACCATTTCTTACTTCTTTTAAACATTTGGTTAAAGTGTAAAATGTTTGCATCTGGCTATAAAGCAAGTCGTGTTCATGGGCTGAAGAAACTCCAAGGAGGATAGTTGCTAAGAAGAGGAAACTGTATGTTGCTATGTGATGTCATTACCTGGCTCCCACAACAACCATTTCTGAGCTGGCCTGGGCTGTGGGTTGCATTTTGTGCCATGGGGTCTTGGCAACATCGGCTGTGATTTGGTTGGGTGTCCCTCTGGGGTGGTGGCGAGGCCTGTGTCCCGCCTGGGGGAAGCCGAGTATTGGTTTGTTGGTGTCAGTTCCGTGGTGCCATTTTTTTTTAATGGCCAATATGTGTCATGGTAGATCCTGCATTGGCGTCTGCCCCCTGGTGCTCAGTGCACGTCATAGCTACTGGTTGGATGGACACTTAGCTTATTTTTGTATATACTAGTGTGTGTGTGTGTGTGTGTGTGTGTATAGACTAGAGGCCCGGTGCATGAAATTCATGCATGGGGGTGGTGTCCCTCAGCCCAGCCTGCACCCTTTCCAATCTGGGATCACGCTCACAATCCAGGACTGCTGGCTCCCAATCACTCACCTGTCGGCCTGCCTGATTGCCCCTAACTGCTTCTGCCTGCCAGCCTGATCACCCCCTAACCACTCCCCTGGTAGTCTGATCGACGATTACCTGCTCCCCTGCCACCGATTGCCCGCAATTTAATATCAGTTTCTCAGATCATCACTAACATATTTCATGGAAACTGTACAAACTGGTAATAGACTTATAAATTATAAAATGGGCTTTGTGATGCTGAGTTACGCATTAGTTGCATGCTTAATCTTCTTTATCCACTACAATTTTTTTAAAAATAATTACCAACTTAATTAAGACACAAAAGCACCTGCCTGCCTGCTTAATGCCCCCAACTGCCCTCCCCTGCCAGCCTGGTTGCCCCCAATTGCCCTCCCCTGCAGGCCTGGTTGCCCCCAATTGCCCTCCCCTGCTGGCCATCTTGTGGCAGCCATCTTTGACCACATTGGGGTGGCCATCTTGTGTGTTGGAGTGATGGTCAATTTGCATATTACCTCTTTATTATATAGGATACCTTGAATCCTAAATGTGAAGCTTCAGTAAATGCCTAGAAAATATACTAATTTCTTCTTTTGTTAAATATACACTTTAGCTTAAAAATTAAATATAGTTCAGGAAAAGATTTCTAAGGTTTTCAAGATATAGATATTAGTGCCATGTCTCAGGAAAATTTTATTTAACATAATTACACTCGAAGTACTCTCAGGTCTGAAGGCCTGGTCTCAGGAGCTGTTGTGATCTGTCCCCTTTGCCAGGTGTTGAGTGCATCTGCGTCCTAGGCACAGGGCACTGCCCTCTGCTTAGAGATTGAGTTTTTCTCTGGACTTGAGATTCTTTAAGGCACAAATCACTTCTTGTTCTTCTTCATGTAATATATATTCATATCACTAGCACAGACAGATATTTATGAGGAATGACTAAATTACTTTGAATGAATGACCTCTTAATCTAATTTATCCATAATACTTACCACATTATGGCTTTGGGAATTACTTGTTAAATTATGTTCAGCATATACTTGAAAAAGATACATATATGTACATATATGTTAAATAGTGGTAGCATCTTTTATAAGAAATAGTAAAAAAATTCCACACTTCAAATTTTTTTAATTTATTAAAATACCAGTGTTTAAAATTACAATACAGAATTCTGCATTTAGAATCATCAGAATGGGAAATTGTGGGGAGGAAAAAAAGAAATGCTTTTTTTCAAGTCCTTGCTCAGAAGGAATCTGAAAGGGCCAGAACTGGTACCAGGATGCAGTTTTGAAAGTTAGCCAAGAGAGGATATTCAAAGTTAAACTACTCCTTGATGAACTGCCCGATATAAATGGAAGGGAGATCAGACCAAGAAGAGAGGGAGGGCACAGAGGCTCACAGCTAATGATTGAAAAGTGAATTCTGAAAGTGGAATAGCAGGAGGAAGAAAAGCCAAGTGATCCTGATTGATGATCCTCGAGGAAAGCATGTGGCTCAGGCCATCTGTGACCCATATACCAGTAAAGGGAACAGGATGCTCTGCAGCCTTCAGGGCCAGGCTTGGAGGCAACAAGAAGGGCAAAAGAGATCCCTGAGAGAGCAGAGGGGTTTTCTTCATTTTAGTCTTCCTTAAATCTGTTCCTCATAACTTAACATTTCTAATATGTGAAAGCAAATTAAGAGCTGCAAAATGATGTTGATACCAAGCCCCACTCCTCGGGTCCACGTTGTTGTAAACGTGTCTGTAATCAACCAGCAGTGTGTGTTATTTACCAGATAACTTAATAGATGCCTTTTCCTCAAAACTAGGAATAAGGAGGGAGTAGGAACTAGTTTCTAAAGCTTTTTGATTTGGAAAAGCATTATAAAAACATGATTGTTAATCAGACAATAAGGGAGAGCTTACTTTCTTCATCACTATAGTAACAATTTACTGCTGTAGCAAGACATGAAAAATACTTTGTATTCTCACTTAATTTCTTAATATTTTTTTGGATTGGTTTTTGTTGACATTCAAAAAATGGAAAAATATTATAATTTTATTGTATTTCTAATTCCTTTCAACAATAAAAGGAAATTATAGTATAACTAGAAGTTTAAGTGAATTCCAAACTGTGTGAAGAAAATTCTAAAATACACAATGAAGTTTTGTAAGAAAAAGATTGAATTTAAGCAAAATAGCCTGAGTTAATTCTTCCCAGAAGGTGTTGTCTTGAATTAAGAAACCTTTTACAAGTATATGAGAAAAAAAAGTAATATCAGAGTACAAGTAAATCCATTTATATATGAGAAGAGAGATAAAATTAGTGAAATTAATTTTAAAATAGTTGCACTACCAAGCTGATTTTTTAAAAATTGGTTATTAATACTGGGTTATTAATATTGGTTCACACACTTGAAAATGAGGTCCCAGAGCAGTAGAGAAATTGATAAATGTAGCTGCTCAAAACCTAAGTAAAATAATTCCTTGAATAAATACATATTAACTTGGTTGTCTTATATGCAACATGCAGTGTTTAGGAAATTATCTAATGAACTTCATGAATCAGTAGAAATTATTTTTGAGAGATGCTAAATCAGAGGGAGGAAGTGAATGTTCAAAGTCCTATTACCATCTTATAAATTTTAGAAAAACATAAGAATATGGTCATACATTCTTCATCTTCAATAATTTTATATATAATTCCAAACAACATGAATCAGCCCCATTCAAATACAGTGTTGGTAGGCATACCAGCTATAAACTCTTCCTTACAAAGTGTCAGTTTGTTCAGTAGTTAAAACCTTTTAAAAGAGCAGCACAGTTTCTCTTTACATACTGAACACCTTTAGAGAATACACAAATCATTTTGTCTTCAAAAGTGGTTTACATAGTTTTCCAGTTTGTATTAATGGAATCCTATCTAATAAAAGAGTAATATGCAAATTGACCATCACTTCAACATACAAGATGGACGCCACAAGATGGCCTGCAGGGGAGGGCAGTTAGGCGTGACCAGGCCGGCAGGGGAGGGCAGTGATGGGCAATCGGGCCAGCAAGGGGGCAGTTAGGTGTCTATCAGACTGGCTGGGGAGTGGTTAGGGGGTGATCAGGCTGGCAGGCAGAAGCAGTTAGGAGCAATGAGGCAGGCAGGCAGGCGAGTGGTTGGGAGCCAGCAGTCCTGGATTGTGAGAGGGATGTCCGACTACCAGTGGGATCGGGCCTATACGGTCAGTCGGACATCCCTCAAGGGGTCCCAGATTGGAGAGGGTGCAGGCTGGGCTGAGGGACATCCCCCCGCCCCGCCCCCTGCATGAATTACATGCACTGGGCCTCTATTTTTCTAATAACAATTCTTCAGGTTCTCTTTTGGGTGTTGTGGGCTTCATGGACTAAGTAACCAATTTTTTTTCTTTTGTAGTAGAGGTCCAATTTCATTTATACTTATATTTCTATATTTTTAGTAGGAAATGATAAGCAAAACAACCAAAAACAAAAACAGAATAATGATGTTTTTGCCCACAATCTTAAGCATAAAAATTGAAGAGCAGGGCTTTGAGCAGTGTGTATCAAGGGGCAGGGTTTAACAAAAATCACAACTTCAGTATCATCTGTAGTTATGTCACACTCCTCTGCTAGCAGCCTCTACTTGTTTTTCTCCCTAGCCTTTAGCTGGAAGTTACTTGGCTTTATGTCTTTGCTTAAAACCTCTTCCCACTTTAGAACTGCAGTCCTTGGATTCTTCATTTCAGTTAAAAAACCCTAAGCTACAAACTCATGAGGCTCCAGGTTTCCATGATGCTCACCAAGATTGAAAAGCCCTGTCGGTTTGCATTTTTTTTCACTGAAGACTAAAAAGAATTCCTGCTTTTCTGTGTTAAACATGAGGAATAAACTGCCAGCAGAAATACAGGTGGAAGCAATACCTCCTTGGCCTCCCCTTGCACTTTTTAATTTTACTTTAATCTTCACCTGAGGATGTGTTTTTTGATTTTAGAGAGAGAAAAATCAATGTGAGAGAGAAACATTGATCAGTTGCCCCCCTCAGGAGCCCTAACTGGGGACTGAACCTGCAACCTAGGTATGTGCCCTGAACAGGAATCGAACCCACAAACTTTTGGTGCACAGGACGATGCTGCAACCAACTGAGCAACCCAGCCAGTGTTCCCCTTGTATTTTTATTTTTTTAATTTAATTTTTTCATCAACATTTATGCCCTCTATGCCCTCTTTACCTCCACCCTTTCCTCTCCAGTCCCACTATCATCACACTGTTGTCCATGTATTTTTAACACAGCTTTGTCCTGTAGTTGAAGGAGAAAGTCAGCGATGTGGACTGTGTATGTCTGCTATTAGCAAATTGCAGTGTGTGACCATATGTTTTCTAGTCATAGAAAGGATTCTCCCAGTCTGACACCTCTTAATCTAAAGGAAAAACAAAGTTTTTTTTTTCATTTAAAAGTCATCCCGTTACTTTTATGACATAAAATGCAATGAAAGATAAGAAGACCCCACCACCTCACAGAGTTTTTAAGCCTGTTCTCATATTGAGAATCTTTATTCCATATTATACTTTTTGCCCCTCCTATATAAAGCTTTTTTATGTGTTCACTGACTATTTTTTTTTCCCAAGCTACACTTTTGATGAAGGAACTTTTAAATTTAGAGGTGCTATATCTTTTTCTAGTTACAAGTTCATTTGTTTCTAAATGAAATATTTGCTTTAAAATGTATATACATTACAGTGTGATAAACCTGACCTCATATAGCATTTTTCACCCATATAAGTTTTCTCAGCTTAGCTGTTTCATTGAAACATGTCTGAAAACCAGGAAGAAGGTTTCATCGTGTTCTCACTTGTGATTGTTGAGAAGAGCTGACCAGTGGGTTGTCATGGTGCACAGGGACTCCTGTGTCAAGTACTAATGAGTTTATTAATGACTCAAGTAAGGCAGCAGTCTTTTGCAGGGGATACTTAATTAGAAAGTTTTGCAGTTCTTTGAAGGAAATGAAAACAATAAAATTTTAGAAAGTTTTAGAAAAAATTGCAGAAAATAAAACCTGTTTTGCCAGAAAGAAGGGTCATGTATCTGAGGCTGCTAACATACGGAAGCCATGTAAGTACAGGAAAGCTGGTACTTTCGAAGGTGGTGATGCCCACAGATAGTGTGGAGACTACAGGATGCTGTTTGTATTTTACAGGGAGATGTCGTCTGAGATCTCCATTTACAAGTGGGTTTTGTACAGCAGTTTTGACTTGTTTCCCTGGCTTACATGGAACCAGGACACCCTTCCTCCATGACTAATAGTCGATATCTGCAATGTTGTGGGTTGGTTTCGATAATGTGAACTTTCCACTTTCTCTTTCTGGTGTTGTGTGGAAAATGGTGAACCTCTTTGGGGCTTTGTTCAGGTGGGGTGTGCATATGTGCATGGGCAAGATAGTTTCATGACAGGAAAAATGATGTGCTCAGTCTCACTAACAGTTGCTCAAATTCTACTGTGAAATCAATGAACATTGCATCCTCTGCTTCAGGTTTTTGTAGAAGCTAGCAAATTGGAAAAGTAGATAAAGTAAAGAAGAATTATTTTGGTAAAACAGTTTATATTGTTACTAGAGGCCCAATGCATGAGGCCTTCCTTCCCCCGGTTCTTGGCACTGGCTTCTCTCTGGCACCCGAGACTCGGGTTTCCCTTGCAGCCCTAGCTTCGTCCAGAAGGATGTCCAGTCTAATTAGCATATTATGCTTTTATTATTATAGATACTATATATCTCCAAGTCATGAAAGTGTGGTGATCAGAAAGACATCCATAGAGTCTTTTATAAGCTGGTGGCATCTTCTTCTCTCATTCCCAGACTGCAGGGAGTGCTGGCCCTTGCCCTGTTCATATTCGGGTGGGGAGATCTCTGGCTGGAATTGAGAAGACCTCATTTCTGTTTCCATATTTGCTATTTTCAAGTTGGGTCACCTTGATAATTCTCTTTATACTGGGCCTCTGTTTCTATAATGCGTGCACGGGTATTAGATGGTCTTCCAAGACTCGAATAGAAACTTAGCATCATTCTGAGGTGGCAAATGTGGGTTTGCAGTCACACATGACTATCATTGGATCTCTACAGGGACAGTTATGACTTTGGGCAGTGGCTTTGCTTTTCTAATCATAGTGTCTGTGTCTAAGTGTCTATCTTCTTATGCATTGTGAGCCATAAACAAGAGCACATCTGAAAGTTTCCCCAGTGTCTCAGTGAGAACAGTGTGCTTTCCTGGGTCTGGCTTTGTGCATGAAGACTCCTCCTCTGCAGCAGAGAAGAGAGCAAAGTAGTAGAGATATTGTGGTTCTTGGGAACGCAACCCTCTTTTGACTTCAGTATATCCCTAAATGCTGCTGGGCACCTTTTTAGACAGTGAACATCCTGACTAGGTGGGCTGGGGCCAGAGACCATGAGGTGCTCTGAAATCTTAGCATGTTTTCTTGGGCAAATGAGTCCTGATTTCCAAAGAGGAGAACAAGAATGAAACCTGCTGTTATTTAGCAAACCTATCCATAATCTGTGCAACATCAAAACGTTGGTTGGTTTCCATTTAGTGCATATAAGATAAGCTAACAATGAAAACAGATTTTATTTTTACTGTTCATGGCATATTTTATTAACATATAATTTTTGTCCCTAAAGAGCCTAATCATTATAGAAGGAAAGCTTTTGGGCATCAAACAATACATTAAAATTATAGTAAAATAATGAAGTTATACCTGAAGCTTTAGCATAGGTGTCAGGTGAGGTGGTACATGGTGTCTTTGATAGTGGCTATTTTGTTGGAAGTTAAAAGACTTTTTAATGAGATTTTTAAAAGTTAACATAACAGATATGTAGCTTTTTGTGACTTCTACTTAAAGGTGAAAATATATTTTATTTATACTTTTAAAATATTTTAGTCAAAACATCAAGATTAAAAAACACCCCAAACTCTTGATTTCATCTTTAAAGGATAAATTTCATTGTTACCCAATTTCCCTTTTTGATTTTTTTTTTCCATAGCTCTTTAGCTTTGTTACTTCTGGAACTCCAGTATATAGCTCTTGATGTTCAAGATACCAGTTTTAATTCATACTTTTGTTTTCTAGCCAAGTAGTTTTCTTCTCTCCTTTTTTCTCCCCACATGTGAATATCCCACCCTATGGTAGATGAACTCCATACCTAGATCTTGCATATGAAATCTGTGGAAATTTGGGTTTGTTAAGTGTATAAATGTGACTGAGCCTAAAACTTTATTATTTATACTTTCTTCATTGGTTTCTGTACCCAATAAAGGCAGATCCCTTCAGTTCCTGGAGGTCTTGCTCATGTGCATCCCTCCAGAGGTCTTCCCTGACCACTCAAGTCAGTGGACAGCACCTCCGTCCCTCATCCTGCATGATTGTCCTTCGTTGCTCTTAGCCCCACATGACCTGTCATATAAATATTCAGTCAGTGTTGCACCCATTTAGGAAGCCTGTGGGTGACAGTAGAGACTTGGTTTATTTGTCCATGGCTCTGTTGTCAAGGCCTGGATTAGAGAGTGTCTGAACCACATTAGGCACTCAATAAATACTTATTGAATGAATGAGTGATTCTGCTCCAACCTGTATTTCTGGATAGTAATTTAGAGGTCAGTAAAAGCAGTTCCCATGATACAGATTCCATGTGTCTGTCAAGCATTATTTATGATGTTCTTTGGTTTGCATAACAAACTAGGGTTCCTCCCATAAGATACGCTTTGAAGAGAAATTAACATTTAGTAGCTGTTTATAATTATTGTTATAAACTTAGTTTATGGTAATGATATCTTAATAGAACTGATTACTCAAATGCTGTCTTTGCTCAAGTATCGATTGTACAGTTTTCCCTCGGAGGTGTTTGTACTTTAGTCATAGTTGTGCCGTCTGCCTGTCCTCGAGATATTTATTTAAATCACAGTTATTGACATATTTCCTTCTTTTTTATAAGCTGCAAGTATGTTTTATAATAAAAGTGTCATCTGATACTAAGAATTTAATTATATTCTCTTCATGATGAAGAGTCTGACAATTAGAGATATGTCCTAAGTGGCTGCATAGTTGTATGTCTCTTATACATATTAACTAGAAATATGTCACGTCATCATGGGAAGGGTAGGAGTCAGGCCCACCTGAGTGTGACCCAAAAGCAAGGGCAGGAGGCCTAGCACAAGGTGTGGGCCATGGCAATTGGTCCTGGTGACCAAGATTAATGAAACTCAGATGGGTTTTAATTAGTGTAGCCGCAGTCATCAATTATCTGCTGCACACAAATATTGTTATATTTGGGAAATTCTTGATTTATTTTATTCCACTGGCCAGCAGATTTAGATGAATGAGTTCTCATCATAAACATTCTGAGAAAAATCGCTGGAGGCCACAGTTTATTATTTAGGACACAATCAGCAAGAGTGAGCAACACAGAACAAAATGTTGGAAAGTACGTTCAGCATTAATTTGGAAATTGTGCTGAAATGTTTGGCGGCCGTGGGTTGTCAGAAACCTGGGGGGTGCCTGTACCAAATTCTGAGCAGTCTGTCAAGAAGGAGCTGCCATGCTTCAGGCTGAAGGGGTGCAGCACCTGTCAATGTGCATGCGCCTCAGATCTGTGTGCCCCACCCGCCACACTGTAAGCACTTGCTTTAGCAGAAGAATGGACAGGTACCGATCATGTCACAGAAGAGAAAAAAGCAGCACTTTCTGAGCATAAAAAAGGTCTCTGTTCATCAGTGTACCTGTGACTTACCTACTCTCTTGCACATGTTTGTTGTGGGTTTTATTTTTGTTGTAGTTTTTGACATTTTTAGCCTGGAATTAAACAAGTTTAAGAAATATATACAATTTTTGAGGGGAGGGAATACTATAGACCATTGTTTTTACATGTTGGTAACTAGCTGTATCAAACAGATATTTTTAACATTCTTGAATTAAATTGGGAGCAAAATCTGGAATTATTATTAGAATAAAGGCTGTTTTTAAATTTATGTAAATTTTGTATATTTGTAATTTAATCTCCTGAACTTTGTAATTTAGTGAGACTGCCTAATGCAGAGTTTCAGAAATGATAGGTCAGTATGAAACATCACTTCATTCTTTTACTTTCTCACAGTAGGAAATCTCTGTCAAATTCTTATTCGGCAGACAAGGACAAAGAAAGACGTGAACTTGGCTTACATAGTTGTCTAAATTACAGAGTATAATGTGGTAGCCAGGGTTGCTTTTCTGAAGGATGGGTTATAAGTCATAACCAAGGCCTTATAACAAATCTGTTGCAAATAATGTTTATAAAGTCTGTGGCATGGTAATCAATTTATGTGAGGATAGGATTATTCCACATCTGAAGTATACTCATTAAAATATTCTGAGTCTTGTCTTATGTGTAAGAAAAAAAGGGACATCTCTAGTACTTGCAACAATAAAGGTAAATTATAAAAAACAAGATTTCTGTTTCTTGAATAATCATTTCATGGTCAATTTATAGTTTAATGAATCAGTCAAATTTATTAACGTCACAATTTAATCCAAATCATGATTCCCAAAGGGAAAAAAAGGTGAGGTCCGTTTCAGGTGTAGGTGGGTAGCAGTGGCTAATATTGGTTCTTGCTGAGGAGATCCAGTTTTGTCTCCAGAAAAGGAAGAGAATGTAGTAAATGCTTGCACGTGTTCTTTACAGTAGATTGGAATGGCTGTTATCACATCTGCATCGTCAGAGAGTTGGCAGTTGATGCTCTCAGCTCCATAGTGAGCAAGAGGTTAGTGACTGATCACATTGCGGAGGTGATCTTGGCCTGGATTCTCAGTTCTTAGAGAGCCTGTGAGGAGTTTACATATTGAAGGGAAGCCATTAGATAATTTTAAATGGTTTTGTGGAAGCATTCATTCATTATTTACTTTCTAGACCTCATAATATTTCCCTGCCATGTATTTGATGGTCTGTACATTTTTGGTGGATTAATGAGTGAGCCCCAACCCAAGTCAGTCTGCCTGGCTCCTTTACTGGGTCAACAAAAGTGATTCATTCCTTAATTTTGTTTTGTCAGTTGTAAAGTAAGTGCTGGATTAGATAATTTTTAAGATTATATGGCATTAAAATTCTTTGATTGCAGTGTTTCCTCTGAGAAATGTCTCTGCTAATTAGCATAAGATGAGGTATTAGGAGATGAATGAATTGTTTACAGAATTCAAATTTTTGCTCTACAAATATTGATAATTTTGTGAGGAACATTTTAAAATATATTTTCAGTTTTGAAACATATGGCATAAATATTAGTTTATGGATTCATGTGCCATTTCTGAGCCTTAGCTGTTATGGCATTGTGATATATTAATTTTCCCATGAAAATCTCTATTAAAATTGTTAATTCAGATTTTGTTTTCCTCAATTTATTTTATTTTTATTATAATGTATATGTGAACATACAGTACATATCTATATTATCTACTTATTTACATATTGTTATTTTTGATACTATAATTATCTGTCTTATACACATATGATGTAATTTTAAGAATAGTGGTAGATACCATCACCCAGGTTACTGTGATGTAGCTTGTGACATCCAAATCTTCCAAATCTTCTGTGTGCTTCTCTCTGATTACATCCTTTTCTCCAGAGTGACCACTCTTCTTATTTTTGTTAATCATATTGAACATTGACTATTTAAACCCTGTATGAGCAGTTTATAGATTAGAGAAATATGTCTTCTTAGATTTTTTTTTTCTCAGTATTGTTTTTAATTTCTGGTCGTTAGAAAACCTAGTTATCTGTTATCATCTTAGAAACTTATGCTATTAGTATATTTAAATGTGATTTTAAAACCCAGCATATTAGTAACTTATTTTAAGTGAGTGCACTGATAAATAAGAATTTTTATACAAACATTTGCAAAGCATTCTATCTATAGGTTTTTCCTAATATTTTTGTTCTATTCTGTGAATTAAGTTACATTTATATATGAACTTTCATTACAAAGTGACATTATTCATTTGAAAACATGTACCTTTATCTTTCCAGAAATATCTGACCATTGTGAATGCTTATTGCTCAAGAAGGAAATCCAAAACCGGATTTTTAATAATAAAACAAGACATATGTTTTAAGTTGTTAAACGGTCTTTGGAAAATAGAGGTTGCATAATTTAAACAATAATCACAAAAGCTTTGGGCTTTTGATTATATCATATTTAATGTTTTGAACAATTCTTTTTGTTTTCATACTCAAAAAAGCTATAATGGTGAGATTATTCTTAACCTCTAGTGTTTTATAACTTTAGACATAATTTATAAAGATAATGACGTGAATAAAATGTGCTGATATTTAATACATATAAATTATGTGTTTGCAAATTTAATTTTGGGGGACTATATGATGATTCCACAAGTTTCTCAAAAGTTGTGATGGATTCTGTAAAAATATGAAATACCATAGAAGGCGTAATAGCCTTCTATGTAATGACTGCAGCCTAGTATAAATGAACTGGCTTTTTTCGAAGCCTGTGCTTTCAGGCTGAGGTTGTGGCGGGCAGGAGGGCGGGAATACACAACACCAGAAGAAATTTGGTGATGGAAGCCATACTTTAAGTTTTTGCTTTCTCCCTTTCAGTTCAGCTGGATACACACCTCACACTGAATTGCCACGTTATCACTTTGTCATGGGCTGTGACAATACCCTAACAATGGGAATCTTCCCTTTTGTTTATAACACTTAAATATGTCTCGGCCATTAGAACTTTTCCCTTTCTTTTGTGAATAAAATTGTTTTGCACTGACTTTTGTATTCTAGCGAGGAGAAAGAAAAGCAACCCTATTTCCTATTACAAATTATCATAAATATTGGAGATGCAGATTTTTCTTAGATCATTAGCATATCATGCTGCGACCCACACCAGAATGTACCATTAACAAAGCCGCCTTCATGTAATTAATGTAAATAATATGGAACTACAGCTTGAGTTACCCAGTCAGCCTTGGCAAAAAGCATTTGTCATAACGCATCATCTGAGGAGCCCGGCCTCAATTCAAATTAAACTTCATGGGTTTGCCCCTTTATTTTTCCTCTCACACTATAAATTTCTGTGAAACATTTATGACTATAAATTTCTCTGAAACACCTATATAGGAGAAGAAAGCAATCTAGTAAGCTGAAATTAAAATTTTATTATTTACTGTGCCTGTGCTGCGGAGGACAATTAGTATCTTCATAAAGGCAGAGCTGGAGACCCTGGGAGTGCAGGGAGGGTTCCCTCCCGTCCTGAGAAGGGTTTGCTGTCCTCTGCAGCTGCCAGCACATCTGAAGTATAGCTTCTGCCTGCCATTCGCTACTATTGCCCTCTGACTCCAAAACACAGAGGAGCGCTGTAAATTTTTCATGAAGAGGTTTCAGTCTGTAAAACAGCAAACAGGAATAATGTTTTAAATGCAATCATTGTCAAGTTTGAACAATGTAATTTATCAAGAGAGCAGTTTGTACTATATAATAAGTTTCATATATTAATACAATTTTTCATCTGATGTCAGGCTTCTGATTTATGAATAGCCCATGATCTAAGGTGATCATTGAATTATAATTCAAGTAATAAGAAGCCAGGAACAAGACACTGGAACTGCTACCCTGCATTAGCTTGCATGCCACCAAGCCAATTTACTAAACAACCGTGGGCTAAATGATACAGTTTTTCTAATTCAAAGAAGGCACTCGTTAATTAGATAAAGGCTAAAGCTCTCATTATTTTTAAATGATTTAAGAACGGGTAAAGATCTTACAGCTTATACTGCAACTCTAATAGTTCTCTGCTTACTGCCTTGTAATAAGAGTATTAAAGACAGATGGGCCAGGCCGATTTAAACCAATTACAGCATTTCTTGTACACCAGTAGCAGTGACTATTCACGGGCACATCAGATGCTAAGATTCGACATGTTTCAGATGGCTGAGACACCACTGATTAATGTGATTTATGAATAAGTGGTTTTCTTCTGCTCAGTTTTAGGGAATCATCACACCTCTGGACTACAGTTAGTTAGTAGTTCTTTAGGCTTAGTTCTTACATCTGAGTAATTTTTATAAGTGTTTTTATAGATACTTAACTTTCTGATGTGCCAAAGTGAAAACATTTTTTTAAAAAATTGTTTATTTATGGAGTACCTGGTAAGTAGCAGGTACTGGGCTGAGCCCAGGCGGCATCTGAACTCATTGAGTGAGTTTCCTTTTAATCATCTTGATTCCTATGATGGCAAATGGATAACAAATTCTGGACAAAAGTCAGGCCATTGTTAGAGTTTAAAAAATTGAATACATAGCACATTCTTCTAAGAATTTGAATTTGCTTTATAGTAAATATAGTCAAATTTTGGAGTACATAAAAATTCCAAGTCATAAAGTAGCTAATGTTTTGTGAAAATTAATGAAGTACTGAGTACTTGAGTCCTTTGTCTATATACTTTTACTACTTAATTGCATTTACTCTTATGTTGATGGCAAATACCTTGTATGATATCTGCTTGTGGAGCCATCCATTTCCTTGTGGCAGGGTTGGCTGGATGCTCTTCTCTGCCTCTCTCTCTCTCTCTCCCTTTCTTCCTCCACTCTAGGTAATAGTGATAATGAAAAATGTTCACATTTTATCACCCAGTTGTCCATAATTATTTTCCTTGACTTAAAGAATTCATTTCCATGTTTATTCACTATATAAATTTTCCAGGATGCCTTCCATATCATTGGGTTTTCCTTTTCCTTGTCAGTCTCTTCTCATTTGTTTTTGTTACTGGCGTGATCAGCCTCAAATTCAGCTGATTTTACCTATAGGAAGCATCTGCCTTGTACATAGAGAGGGGCCATGCCATCTATCCTGAAAAAATAGTCACTGGCTGATACTTCTTTATAGTTTGAATTGGCAACCCCTTCACAAATGTGTTTTGTCAAATTGACAGTCTTTGGGGAAAATAGGAGGACTTGTGTGTTACCTTCGGCCCTGCCTGGGGGCTGCCAGTGACTATCCTCTGTGATCTTACAGACAGCGGCATCCTTCTCTTCTCACACTTGCTTAGCCACCGTCCCTTCTTTGTTCATCCCAGCTTTAATTAGTTATTTCAATATTATTGGGCATACGCTTGTGATGAAAGATGCACCTGCCTATAAAGGAAATCTGTATATCAGAGGGTTCAGATTCTTCTACATTCCTCCTCTGTTGCCCTTATTTTTGTAGTTTTTAAAAAAGTCCTTATCTGAGCAACAACAAGATATGTTATTAATGGACCCTGAGTAGAACAAGTTATTTGTTACAGTAACTTTTGACCTGTTTAATAAGTACTCACACTGTGCAGTGGAGTTTTTATTGGGCTCTGCAGTGCATGGCTATGAAGTGAAGTACATAATAAAATAAAAGCAATAATGTGGATATTTCTGAGGGATCCATCAGCGCTGACCTGCAGCAACATATTTCATGTGGTTTGTCTGGGTGTGAATGTTTGAAAGTTATAGCTGAAATTACTGGAGACAATATTGTGTTTATGACTCTGATCGTGTACCATTGAAGGGAACCTCACCCTGTGTGATTCCCACAACCGTTTCTATGACAGTTCATTAGTGTTGGTGTCAAGAAACAAATGAAAAGACGAAATACATTTAGTTTTAGGCAATAGGCAGTTTAAGCTAAGCATTGGTATTTAATGTATAAGTGTAAAAAGTGATCGTAGACCCATTCTGATAGGGAAGAGGAGAGGACAGATCATTTGGTAGTTGTAGGTAGGTTTTGATGTGTGTGGAATGTTCAGGTCTGTGCTTCCTAAGATCATTAATTTCACTCCAGGTGGGTTTTTGCAGGAAAGGCAGGAAGGTGGTTTTGGGGGATGGGGGAGAAACTCTCTTCAATAGAACACTGTGGGTTGGTTGTACGGATGCTCGTCTTGAGAATGGAACTGCTTCATATTGGGGGAGATTGCCAGTTGAATCTGAAAAATACATTTATCTGTAAAAAGATAAATTACTAGTTTGAAATATAATTTGTGTTTTCTTGTCTCTCTTTCTTATCATATTTTACATATCTTGAGGAAGGAGGCCTGTGTCCTATTTATCTTTGTGTTTCCAGAACACAAGATAGGATCTAGCCCATAGCGGATGTTCCAGAGACTGTTAAATTAATATTAATAGTAGTGGAGATACGTGACTTTTTTCCTGCGACAGCTCCCAGATAGTGTGAGGCCGAGGAAGCCCATTAAGAAACAAATGGATTCCTAACCTTCGAGTTGAGATGTGCAGCACAGCACTGTCTTTCAAATGATTGCTG
This sequence comes from Myotis davidii, assembly GCF_000327345.1. NCBI lineage: Eukaryota > Metazoa > Chordata > Mammalia > Chiroptera > Vespertilionidae > Myotis > Myotis davidii. The sequence goes on along the minus strand of NW_006289416.1, from coordinate 9,039,384 downwards.
CCTGTTTTTTTTTTTTTTTCTTTATTAAAAGGAAATCCATCTGTTTTGATCAGCCAGGCCATTTTGAGTGTTTTCATTTGTATGAAAACCTCATGCTTGTATTTTTTGAGAGGTATGTAATTATAGAATAATTAATTTCATCCAGAAGAGTTTGTAACTCAGCTTTTATTGAATCGCAGAACCTTGGTGTTATTATTGTTATTATTACTATTATTATCATTATTGCTATTCCTTAACAGACCAAAATATAAAATCACCCATTTTCAGCAAGTTCATAGCAATTAATTCATGTATTTTTTTGTATACTATTTCTGTTGCTACCAAAGTAAAATTTTAAGCCACATTTTCAGACTCCTCAACATTCACTAGTGTGTTGATTCTATAAATTCTGTTTTGAACTTTGTAGCGGGGTAGGAAAGATTAAGTGGTACATAACTTTTCGACATTAGTTCAGCTTTGTGCTGTGATTTTATATGACTGTGTAAGTCACTGGTGTTTCATTTCATGTATAGAAATATGGAAATATTGATTGAAACAAGGCAACTATAAAAATAGCGATACATTTTTTATGTGATTATGCTTTATATTTAATTTTATAAATAAAACCATTAGCTTTAAAAATCATTATATACTATTGAATTATTTCAACGGTAATAGCTGGATATATACACACGCACAAAGTATGTTAAAATGACTCAGCCTTCCATATATGCCTTAGGAGCCATCATTAGAAGACCTTTTGAAGCTGTCTTTTCCCCATCCATTGTGTCCACCACATTTTATACAGCCCAGCATTAGGCAGGAAGAAAACCTGATTGGACCTCCAGGAAGTGCTCTGATGTTAATCAGCCTAGTGTGCAAGACAGGAAAGCCGATAGCCCGAAATTGCACTTTAAACTAAGACAGACTGTCAGTCTTGGGGAATGGTGGGGAATGGCCTATTTATATAATCAGATACTAACCCTGGGAAGAAGCTGCCAACACATTCTTGTTGTGTAAGCAGCAGGCAAACTGTGCTTTATCTGACAGACAGTGTGTAAATCTGTCCATGCAAACACCCAAATGTGTAGTTTGCTCCTAGCCACTGTAATAATCTGCTTATTTTCGTCTGCTAGAGCAGTGACATCACTCAGCAGAATGTGCCGCAGACATAAGGCGCAGATAAGACAGCTTTGGTGTCCGTCATTCACCCCTTGATTGGCAAGGAGATAAATAGGAATTTACTAGAGGTTTCCTTTCAGCTGAAAGAATGGACAACATGCTCTGGACAGGAATAACTTTGTTGAGCTTGGTTATTTTATAGCTAGAGGCAATGGATAGAATACACCATGTTTAGTTATAGTTTCTAGGTATAAGTAACCCACCATATCAATAACTATCGAGTGGTTCTATCCAAAGGGAATCTTCTTTAATTTGTTAAGACGCCTTTCTCGCTGTTTATTTGTACTTATTTCATTGACTTTTATACATGTTATATTCAGCACCCTTTCATTTTTAATTTTAAAAACACCTTGTATTACTTCATTATTTGTTCACTGAATAGTAATGACTTCATGAATGTGGATATTTAACTAAAAATCTGTAAATTAAATGTATTCTTGAGAAATTGAATTTTTTATCTTATGACTTTAAAGTCAAAGAGAGTTAAAGGTGAATTCACCATTTTCATATATTTATTCAATGAGAATAGAACACCTTTCATTGAAAGATCTGTACTATATTCTTATTAATTGTGAGTAGCATTTTCTTTGTTATTCACTCAATGGATAAGCAATGTAACTTTAGGAATTTTCTTTTATAGAACTGTTAGATTATTTACATTGCTTAAATTTCATTCAAATCTTCAGATTGGTTTTATCAAACAAATTATTTCTGTGCTAATTATAAATAATGATTGGCAGCATTATTGATTATTTTAAAAAAGGGGAAACCCCAATACTGTACCATAGTTTTATGATCAGTAACTTTATAGGACACTCCTTTGAACTCTCACCAGGGAAAGCTAGCTGTCAGTCAGATTGAGCTGAGGGTTGCATACGCCATAGCTGAGCCACCAGATAGAGACTGTCTTGCCTGTACAGGGTTTTTATAGAATTTTAACAGCAGTCATAGAGAAGTAAAAAATGTACAAAAGCGTACATCCCGACACACTGGTATCAGCCTTGTGGATAAGTGCACAATTACATGAGATGGAGTTTTATTCATCTTCATTTTGATTGCACATGTGCCAAAATACAAAGTGCATCATTGTATCTTTATTGAAACTACTAGAGGCCTGGTGCACGAAATTCATGCACTGGGGATGGGGGGGGAGGGGGGTCCCTTAGCCTGGCCTGTGCCCTCTCACAGTCCGGGACCCCTCCCTCCTTACCGCCCACCTGCTTGCTGCTTCCTATCGCTCGGCTTGCTGCTCCTTAGTTCTGCCACGAAGGCTCCCGCCACCGCCACTGCACTCACCAGCTGTGAACCCCGCTTCTGGCTGAGTGGCACTCCCACTGTGGGAACACACTGACCACCAGGGGGCAGCTCCTGCGTTGAGCATCTGCCCCTTGGTGGTCAGTTCATAGCCACCAGTCATTCCACCATTTGATCAATTTGCATATGAGGGTTTTATTTATGTGCCCTAACCTAGAATCCAACAGGAAATCCTTTGGTGTACAGGTTGAGACTCTGACCAAATGAGCCACCTGGCCAGGGCAGATCTGAAAAATTTTTAAGTGTACTTTCAGACCCTGGTAAGTGTGGATCAGTAGTTAGAGCGTCCTCCCCCACACCAAAGGGTCATGGGTTTGATTCCAGGTGAGGGCACATACACAGGTTGTGGGTTCCATCACTGTCAGAATGCTTGGGGAACTTTCTCCCTTCCTCTCTCTCTAGAATTAATGAAAAAAACATATCCTTAGGGGAGGACTTAAAAAGAAAAAAAAATGCTGGTTTGGTTGAGTGGATAATGCTTCTGCAGGTGGACTGAAGGGTACCGGTTGGATTCCAATCAAGGGCACGTACCTGGGTTGCAGGCTCAGTCCGGGCCCTGGTCCGAGATTCAGCAAGAGGCAACCAATTGATGTCTCTCACATTAGTTTCTTTCTTTCTCCCTCCCTTCCACTCTCCGGAACAAAAAAACAACCACAAAACAAACAAACACAAAAAACATCAATGCAAAAATGTCCTCTGGTGAGGATTAACCAAAACAAACTAACAAACACCCATCCCCAGTGTGATTATTGAAGGAGAATATGCAAGTATTTGTTGAATGAGCGGGAAGGGATGGGACTTCACTTTCTAACTTTTTTAGCAACTCTGCAAGCCAGAGGGTTTATTTTTTATTTTAATTTTTATTGATTGGTTATTTTAGAGAGAGGAAGGGAGCGAGAGAAACACCAGTGTGTTGTTCCGCTCATTATGTTCTCTTTGGTTGCTTCTTGTCTGTGCCCTGACCAGGATCCAACCCTCAACCTTGCTGTATCAGGAGGTTATAACCCACTGCGCTGCAGGTTGCCTGTCAGGGCCTCTCAACAAAACCCCTCTGGCTGCCCTGGCCCCTGCTGTGGGCCGGTGCTCCTCTGCCACAGCAAAGGTTTGGGTTCCATTCTGACAGGGCACCTACTTAGGTTTTGGGTTTGATCCCCCGTTGGGGCTGACTGCTGCTCAGGAGGTGACTGGGTACCGTATGCTCTAGTCATTCAGTGGGGAGCTGGGGTTCCACTGCCAACCTGGCCGACTCTGATCCCCGCTACCCCCGCTCCTACATCAAGGACTACTTCAACTATGGCAGCTGCGTGGCCTCCGCCAGCGTACACATCCGCATGGGTAGGTCACCCTCTCCATGGCTCGCCAGGCGTGGCTGCTGCACAGTCCCCGAGAGGCAGATTTCCGGGTTCCCAGAGAGAGTGCCCTCCGCGCCGGACTCCCAGGGAGAGCGGGGTTGGAGGGAAAGCACTTCGCCAGGAGCCGAGCACCCGTCCTGTGCAGGGCTCGCAGGGTTTGTCTCTGATCCTGCCCCCAGCAGCCCCAGCACTGTGGTGGCGGGGCTTGGTGCTGCTGGGTTCAGGGCCCCCCCTGTGGGTTCGTGTCTCTGCTCCAGCCCCCAGCAGCCCCAGCGCCATGGTGGCAGGGCTTGGATCTGCTGGATGCCAGCCAGTCCTTCGGGTTTGTGTCTATGATCCCCCCAGCAGCCCCAGCACCACGATGCCAGGGCTTAGGGCTGCTGGATGCTGGGGCTGGGGGTTTGTGTCTCCGATCCTGCCCCCAGCAGCCCCAGCGCCATGGTGGCAGGTCTGGGTTCTGCTGGGTGCAGGGCCCTCCTGTGTGTTTGTGTCTCTCATCCGGCCTCCAGCAGCCCCAGCACCGCGATGGCTGGCCTTGGGTCTGCTGGGTGCTGGGCCTGCGGGTTTGTGTCTCTGATACCCCCAGCAGCCCCAGCATCAAGGTGGTGGGCCTTGGGGCTGCTGGGTGCTGGGCCTGCAGGTTTGTGTCTCTGATTCTTCCCCCAGCATCCCCAACTCCATGATGGCGGGGTTTGGGTCTGCTGGGTGCTGGGCCTGCGGGTTTGTGTCTCTGATACCCCCAGCAGCCCCAGCATCAAGGTGGTGGGCCTTGGGGCTGCTGGGTGCTGGGCCTGCGGGTTTGTGTCTCTGATCCCCCCAGCAGCCCCAGCACCGTGATGGTGGGGCTTGGGGCTGCTGGGTGCCAGGCCTGCATGTTTGTGTGTCTGATCCGGCCCCCAGCAGCCCCAGCACCAAGGTAGTGGGCGTTGGGGCTGCTGGAGGCCGGGCCTGCTGGTTTGTGTCTCTGATCAAGACCCCCCTGCTGGGTGCCGGGCTCCCCTGCGTGTTTGTGTCTCCAATCTGGCCTCCAGCAGCCCCAGCACCGAGGTGGCGGGGCTTGGGGCTGCTGGGGCCTGACAGGAGACATAAACACATAGGGCTTCCATCAGGCTTCGCTGCTCCGGCCAGGGAGCAGTCAGGCTTCACTCCACCGCTTGGAGCCTATGTATGCAAATTAACTTCCATCTTTGTTGGGTTAATTTGCATAGTCTCCTGATTGGCTGGATAGCGTAGCGAAGGTACGGTCAATTTACACGTTTGTCTATTATTAGTAAGATGTACTGCTTTGGCACATGGTACTACCTTCATATACTAGATTTTAATTAGTTTTATTAGTTGTCAAACTGCCCACGTTTTTAAATCAACTTATTTGAAACATATACCCTAAGATTTGATCATCAAATTATTAAATTTTTACCTCTTTTCTTCTGTTGCCAACTTTGTCCACTAGGTCAGTCCCTGATCTGATCTGTATCAGCTCAGGTCAAAGTTAAAATTCAACCAGAGGACGTGTTTCCTTCATAGCAGTTAACATATGCTGGTGTTTTCAGTCTCCTTGTTCCCCAGTGGAAATATTGCGGATTACCTTTCACCTGGACTTTTATTTCAGGTGCTTTACTTTTACCTTCGACTTTGAAGTGAGCATGTGTATATTCTTCAGTGCTCCATTGTAGATTATTTTTGAAGAATAGTAGATGCCAGTAATTGATAAAAATTTATTATGAAAAGCTAGAGGCCTGGTGCACAAAATTTGTTCACAGGGCGGGTCCCCTCAGCCCGACCTGTGCCCTCTCACAATCCGGGGAGATGTCCCTGTTGGGATCGGGCCTAAGCCAACAGTCAGATATCCCTCTCACAGTCTGGGATCCCTCGCTCCTTACCGCCTACCTGCTTGCTGCTCCTTACCACTTGGCTCGCTGCTCCTTAACACTGCCATGGAGGCAGGAGAGGCTCCCGCCACCGCTGCTGCACTTGCTAGCCATGATCCTGGCTTCTGGCTGAGCGGCACTCCTTCTGTGGGAGCGCACTGACCACCAGGGGGCAGCTCCTGCGTTGAGCATCTGCCCCCTGATGGTCAGTGTGCATCATAGCAACTGGTTGTTCTGGTCATTCTGCTGTAATGGTCTTTAGGCTTTTATTATATAGACTAGAGGCCAGGTGCACGAAATTCATGCACGGGTGTGTGTGTGTCCCTCAGCCCAGCCTGCACCCTCCAGTCTGGGACCTCTCACAGTCCAGGACTGCTGGCTCACAACTGCTCACCTGCCTGGCTTCCGGATTGCCCCTAACCACTTTTACCTGCCAGCCTGATCACCCCCTAACCATTCCCCTGCCAGCCTGATGCCTAACTGCTCCCCTGCTGGCCCGATAGCCCCTAACTGCCCTCCCATG
>NW_006289416.1:9031946-9032888 GCF_000327345.1 Myotis davidii | reverse complement strand
ACCCCTAACTGCCCTCCCCTGCAGGCCTGGCCTTTCCCAACTGCCCTCCCCTGCAGGCTTGGTCACCCCTAACTTCCCTCCCCTGCAGGCCTGGTCTTTCCCAACTGCCCTCCCCTGCTGGCCATCTTGTGTCCACATGGGGACGGCCATCTTTGACCACATGGGTTTGGCTATCTTGTTTGTTGGAGTGATGGTCAATTTGCATATTACTTCTTTATTATATAGGACGTTATTAATATTTGGAGATTTACCACACATCTCTGGATATTCTAGGGGTTGGTTTGTACAAACGAAGATACTAGCTCTTCTGTCTTTTAGTTCTTTGCTCTTAAGCAGGTTTTTGTGATATCATCTTGTGAATTCCAGTGGAATGCTTTCTCTGCATCTTCTGGTTATCCTATATAATAAAAGGCTAATATGCAAATTGTCCAAACGGCAGAACGACTGGTCACTATGAAGCACACTGACTACCTGGGGTCAGACGCTCAATGCAGAAGCTGCCTCCTTGTGGTCAGTGCACTCCCACAGTGGATGTACCACTCAGCCAGAAACCAGGCTCATAGTTGGTGAACGCAGTGGCAGTGGCTGGAGCCTCTCCCGCTTCCGTGGCAGTGCTAAGGATGTCCGACTGTCGTCTTAGGCCTGTTCTCCGTGGCAGTTGGACATCCCCCAAGGGCTCCCGGACTGCGAGAGGGCGCAAGCCAGGCTGAGGGACCCCCTCCACCGAGGGCACTAATTTCGTGCAACAGGCCTCTAGTTGCCGGGGTCCGACCCCAGCGGGTCCAGGGGTTCCCAAAGGTGTAGACGGAGTCGGTGAAGAAGGAATGACACGGAGACAGCGTTTAGTTGATCAGCAGCCTAGCCAGGATCTCCAGCCAAGTTCTGGTCTGGATCTCCAGAGAAGTTCTGCCATTTATTGTCTTGTTACATCTTATTTATACC
>NW_006289416.1:8994729-9031431 GCF_000327345.1 Myotis davidii | reverse complement strand
CCAGGGGCCGGGAGCAGCCGGCCAGTAGCCCACAGCCCTTCCCCCCAGCCAGCCCGGCCTGATTGTTCTTGATTGTCCCTTCGACCGGAAGTTCAACTGGGAGTTCTACCAGGAGTTCGGACAGGGGGCAGTGCTGGCTGGCCAACGGCCTAAATTCATGCACCGGGCCTCTACTATAGTATAAAAGTCTCCTTTATTCCTTTTATTGCTATGACTTCCTATCCTAGTCTCTCAGTTTTAGCGGGGGGAGGTGGGGAGGGGTTGAATCCAGTATTTGATCCAGCACCTGCTTTCTTTTCTGTAAGGCCTAGAGCAGCTGATTTTATGGTGTTGGTTACAGCAAGCACTTTCTGTTCCTTTGGTGTTATTGTCATCCCACCTCCCCATCCCTATACTTCTGGTTTTGTATTATGCAGCTATGCCTGCCAGAATAATGATTTGTGTTACTTCTGTTGGTTTGGTTTACTGCATTAGATAATTAAAGAATAAAGATTCTGTAGTCCCTGCCTCCTGGAAGTTGGCTCTCTTTGTTCCAGTGGAGTTAACTAGTATTTGGATGCATATAGATCCCACGCTTAGAAATGGGCCTTGGAATATTATGTAGCTAGCATTTCTCACTAGTATGATGGTTGTTTGATCTTATCCAGATATAGGCAACTGACTCTTCCCTTCTTTCCTTTACTGGAGAGGGACAGCCTCTGGTAGCTTCACTTCACAATCTTTGACTTCCCTACTCCTTATCCATAAGGCTGGACTCAGTGGAATTTCAGTGGAAATTAGGTTTTATTTTTAGGACATATTCTAGAGGTATTTTATTCCAGCTGCATGTACATATGTAGAAATTCAGGCTGAAGTACCGTCAAGGCATCAATGTCACAGCCATGTTGGTGTCCAGGCAGCTGTCCACCATTCTGGGCATGGCCTCCTTCAACAGCTCTCTTTGTGGTTTAAAATATGTCACCGGGAAGGTCATTTATCAGAAACTTCTCTCCATCCTCTGGATTTTTGATAAAATTTAGTTATACACAATTATTAAATTTTAGAAATGTTTCTTAGTACATCATTTTCATACCCTTCATATGATCCTACTGTGAAAGATACTAAGACATTACAGAGCATTTTATGTGTCCCTAAATTATTTGGAATCTTTTAGGGCATGTACGTGTAGGAAAGTAGAGAATAATTAAAAAGTCCACGTGCATATGATGGCGTGGACAGATGAGTGGCACATAGTCACAGCAGCATCAGGATGCTTCAGGGAGAGCTGGTCTGCCAGTCTCCATGTCTAGTAATGCCTTCTTATTGAACACCCAGAACTGTCCCTTTTACAATTGTGATTATGTGGTTACTCACAGCAATCAGAAGATCCTTTAATTGTGTGGACAGTATACATGATTAGCTGTCAGTTCTGTGGCATTCACAGTATAAGCTTATAAAGTCATTGAATGGTGATGTCTGAACTGTCTGAATATAAATATGGTGAGGTTTCCACTTCAAAAATTGAAAAGCCAAAACATCTTCCTTTCTTTTTATAAGTATGGCACAGAAAAACCAACAGTGGATGAAAATAGTGATTCCTTTACATTTTATTTAAGAATTATTTTGGTTGAACATTTTTTTTTATTTAAAAAAATCTTTATTGTTGAAAGTATTACATGTTTTCCTTTTCCCACCATTGACCTCAAAATTGTGCTTTTCAAATTCTGTTTGCATATACATATATATTCTTAAAGATGGAATGTATGTGTGTAAATATTTTCAGTGCTGCAGCATATAAAGTGCTTTTCCAGAATCGACCTTTCTGTTCGCTCAGGCTTCCCCGGCCTACTTCCCACCCAAGACAATTACTGCTCCCTGCTTTGTGTGCCTGCCCGACTTATTTTCTATTTATTTGTCATTTCAGACGTGTGTGTGTGTGTGTATGTGTATGGCCTTTGTGTATTTTTTGATAAGTGGATGTTAATTCTGTAGATGTAGTTCTTTTACAGTATTTAATCCATTAATTGAACAGCTATTTGCTAGATACTGACCATGCTCCAGGCATTGTACTGGGCCCTGGGGTGTTAGCAGAAACTAAAGCTGGCAAGCATTCTGCTGTCAGGAGCCTACACTCCAGCGTGGGAAGATACTCAACAAGTAGAAGTAGAGCTCACACATGCCACTATTAAAATAGTGGTGACACAGAGACATAAAAGAGGGAGGTCCTGTATTGCAGTTTTCAGTAGGTGGTGAGAGGAAGCCTCAGAGATAAGGTGACAAGAAGAGGGCGCCACATGGGTGTTTGAGGCAGAGCAGAGTCTGGCAGATGTTCTGAGGTAGGAGTTTGTGGGCACAGCTGAGGGCCACACAGTGGCCATGTACCCAGAGTGAGGTGTGGGGCGAGGAGTTGGTGACCAGAGCTCAGGCACAAGGAGCTTGGGGGACTCTTCTGGCCTCACTGGCCCTGCCTGATCTTCAGTGAGATCTGATCGAGTGGAACTTTCACTACTGTTCCTACTAGACCCAAAGCATCCTCATTATTCCCTTAGGGGGAATACTTTCTGGGACTTTAATTCATTTCCATGTGTTCCAGTCTAAAACAAGCATGTCAAACTCAAAGGCTCACACAGGCCAAATAAACGAGGCATGCAGTCCACAGGCCGCAAGTTTGACATGCTTGGTCTAAAACCTTTAATCAAAAGATAGTAGCAATATAAAGAACTGAATGGCTATGTTTTCTTTTTAGCATAAAGTCTAAACTGGCAAATACTTTAACTTTCATTTTTATTCCTTCCCAACCCATAATTGAAAAGTCTTTCCTGTTGTTAACCTTCTTTTGATAGTTTTAGTCAATTCTGTATTTTATCCTCCCTAACTCTGTACTTCTGCCAAGTTTAAATATATTTCTTCACCTATATACATCCTTCCAGTTGTTTTTGCTCAGGCACTTAATTATATTAGAAGGAAATTTAGTTTAATATTTTGAATGCTGGAAGATATGTAATAAATGATAATGTTATTCCACATGGTCTTTTGTTTGAGGTGTTGAAGATTTGAAAAATTAGTATAAATGATCTCTATAGATGCCTATCTGAATTTATCTTTTCAAAATAATTTAGAATATATGAGAAGTAGATGAAAACTGCAAATCTACATTGTGTAAAGAGGAATCATAGCTGCACACATCCAAGTTTTACAGTAAATGATGATTCCTTGTACTGGGAAGAAGTGGCATTAATTGCTTTGTCCTGCATTTAAGAGGGCTTTTCCATCCAGATAAGCCTCAGAGACGCATGCATTCCCAGTGTTGCTTGGTTCATGTAAGTTACTTTGTACCCAATGCACAGTGGAGAGTGCAGCAATGGTAAAGAGCCATCTTGTATCTTGTTTATTTTTAATTTAAATCCTTTATTGTTTAAAGTATTACATGAGTCCTCTTTTTCCCCCATTGACCTCTCCCTGGCCGCTACCACTCCCCAGAGCCTGCTTGTATCTTATTAACTCATTCTCAGTTGGATCACAACAACTATACATCCCTTAAAAATTTGTTTCTTATGTGAATCTAATTTTAGCACTTTCCCTGAACTTATGATTTAAAAAGGAACGAATCAGATTCCTTACAAGATAATCTTTCTATGTATATGAATGATGTTATGATTTAAAGCAAGCTCTGATCCATGTCAGGCTTGGCAACATCTACATTGACTTGTCTTCTGAACTCACGTTGTGTCTTGGTGACGCTCCAGTGCACAAACACCCCGATATTTACTCTAGAAGTATGCTTAACTGCTGCTCCTCGGGCTGAGGTCTTAGTAAGGGTCAATTCTGTCCTGAACTCTGAGATTACTGGGCAACACATCTCTAGCCTTCCAGCTAATCTTACCTTGAGCTCAAATGGTCCCCTAGATCATCCTGACATGCTAGAAGGCTGCGATGATGACAGAGGCCAAGGCAGTGAAACACCTGAGCTGGGAAAGGCTGCCTTTCCCAGGCCTGGAAAGTGACACTGTCTCCACCAGGCTGGGGGGCCTGTCTAAATTTGGCAGGTATAGTCAAATGTCTAGACATTCACTTTCCATAAGAAAGATGTAAGGACCTACAGGATAAATTGCAAATATGCTGTATTTGCTGGTATATAAATATATGTATCTCTGGGACATGTTTCAATATTACAACAATATATTTTTGGAAAAAAATATGTAACGTATAGGGAAATATTGTCTTTATTTCCGTTTAAGCTACTGTATATTTGAGACCTGTAGGAAGTTACATTTGGGATAAATAGTGATGGTCCTGTCTCCTAACTGATGCACCGGGTCAGGAAGTGAGCACATTGGTGTCAGTGTCTGGTTCTCCCAGGACTCTGGTGTGAACATTAAAGTCTCCTGTGTTAGGGTTGAACCCAGTTGCCACTTAGAATCAGCCGTGTCGTCTTTGCCTTATTCATACTCCAGTAGGTCTTTGTTGGATAATTGGAGCTGACAAAACTTCTGCATTGAGACAGAAGTTTTTGTTCATACTCAGCTTCCATTAATATATGTTTAATTTTAATATATTTAAATTTAAAAGAAAATTACTTTAGTTGATTTTGTATTTGATATATTTTAATTAGTGCTCTCTCCTTTCTGTAAGCCTATTTTTTGGTCTTATTGGTAAAATCTATCTAATATTTGTTACCAGTTCATTCTAATACTATAACTGGTGAGACTGTCATCTGAATACTTAGTAAAAGGTTTTTTTTCATTGCCATGCAAATGAGATAGGCCTAGGTTCTTAGCTCCCTGAAATCCCACTTTTAGTGCATCTGTAGGTACATGGCTTGAAGCACAGCAGTCTTTGTTATAGCTGACATGCTGTTTTGAAGACTGTGTGTTTCTTGGCCAAATATAAAAGAGTTCATCATCAATCTCAGATGTAGACATTGTTTCGGTGGGGTTTATTCTAGACATGCACATATTCGTGGCTTGTATGCATATGTGCTGTATCTATTTGGTCACGGATACTACTCAAAGGTAAACCCACATTTCTCCCTTCTATGAAGCATGCTCTCTACCCTCTCCCCCCAGATACTAGGATTGGTTCACTGCTCACACGCACCGCCACCTGTCTCTGCCCATCTCTTCTCTGCTTCCAAGCTGGTCATTATCTGCGGCCTCCATTAGTTAACCTGTTTTATCCTTTTGGACTCACCCAAACCTTACCTGAAAGATTTAACAATGGTTTCATTCTATATTCGCTGATGCTTTTTCTAAATGTCTTTTAAGGCTTTGTTAAGAAGTCCAACATAATGTGGCACCTTAGTGTTCTGATTATTTCACTGACATTCATGTTGACCACTGACTTATTGGCTCCTCTTGGGGAGGCATGTAGTTCTTCCATACACGGAGCATTGCTAGATACACTATAGGTTCCAACACATACTTTTTTTTTTAATTGATGAATTGATGTAGAAATGGTGAACCCTTTTAATTTGAAGGTTTTTATGGTTGTGTTGTGAATGTCCAATGACTAGATATTGGTCAGGGTATTTGGGATGAAGGTATAAATGGGTTTGAAATCCATTTTGTCATTTTTTTCTCAAATTATATATCACTAAGACAATGATTTAAAAGAAACTCTCTTTACATACTATTTAAACAGTAATATTAGTCCTTTATTTGTACCTGCTATTTTAACCTTCCTTACATAAATCCATTGTTTTCTTACCTAACCTGAAGAGATAAAATTTTATTTAGTCCAGACCAGAGGATTGTGGCAATTTAATATATGTCTTGTGTGCCAAGATTTGACTTCTATGGCTAGTTAATTGTTTCAACTTACTACGGCCTCCAGCTCTGCCATACACTTGAAAGGGGGCAGTTTGAAAGGCATGGGGCAGCCTGGGACTGGAATGGGTCTCATATGCAGTATAATTCCTTCCACCTGTTCTCATGTTGGCGTTTTAAAGCCCTGCCCTGCAGGAAACATGAACTATTTCAGGACTAAACCAACTTCTCAGGTCCTAAGGAAGGGGGCTTAGTGGACCTTTGTTTCCCAGCAGAGCTCAGTTCATGCTCTTTTACTTCCTATAGATCAGGCTGCCATGGTGGTTGTTGGTGGGGTGTGTGACCTGTCATCCAAGCCAGGGATTGGCTGTTTCTGTGAATAAAGTTTTATTAGCATACAGCCATACTTGTTTGTTCATAGACTGTCTGTGGCTACTTCTGCAAAGGCAACACTGAGTAAATTTATCAAAGACCTGATGGCCTATCAAGTAGAAAATACTATCCTTTACACAGAGCTTTTCCTAACCCTAATCCAAGACACTTGTCATGCTGGTGAGCATTGGACACAGCACATGCAGTGGAATGGGGGAAATTCCAACCAAACTCACTAGGATGGTTTGGGGCAGGTCGGACTTTGTGGTCTCTTTGACAGAGAAAAATTTCATAGGAATGAGATTTTGAAGAATGAATTCAAATCTTTGCGGGCATAGCCCTTATAATCCTTGAATGCTTGTCTTTAGAAGTAGTCATTCTCTTGGTTCTTAGTTGACTAAGTCACCCTGGGATTAGTCTTCTGCTTAATGCTTCTCCCAGAAGTAATTTTGACACAAAACTTTCAACCTTTGGACTGAATAGAAAGGGCCAAAAAATATATTTCACAGTAATTAAAATCTGAGTGATATTTTAAGAAGTTTTAAAATGACACGCTTTGGCATGAGTGAGGTTAAATTTCTGTCCCAACTAGTTAACAAGGATGTAGCCTGTTAATTAGGCTAATTATCACCTGTTCAGGGCAAAAATGCACTCAAGACTCTTGGCTTAAGTACCAAGCTCCCTTGGGTGCTGTGTAAGAGCCCTCTGGGGGTTTCCAGCTTCATCTCTAAGCTGCACTTGAGCCTGAAGAGTTACATTTAGTAAATGAAACCTTTCTAATCTTAGGTCTTTGTGGCTTCTTGATATAAATCATGCTCGGGTTTTATATGTAATCGGAAACAGGCCTCTCTCAAACTCAAGCTTAATGTGAATAATCTGGATATTAGTGTTATCATGGAATAATTTTGGTTTCAGAATATAACTTTATTCATTGAGTCAGAATTTTTTGTGGACCTCACAAACACACACAAATATTTGGAAGACGATGGCCAAAGGGACCCTGAGTGTCTTCATAGTTATTATTTAGCTATCAGTGTACCTTTTAAGTTTTTTAATTTAGAGAGATTTATTTTACATGTAGTTTAAAATTGTATATTTTGTTGAAACATGTTTATAGTACTCTGAAATCTCATAGAAATAAGATTAACAGGATTACTGTGGAATAATATTGGGGTATATAATGTGGATTTAGCACCTTTTTTGCATGAATAAGTAGTTTAACTCCCAAGGCAGTATTGTACGTTTTACTTTGCTCTTTCCCAGGACAGACCTGTGCAGGCCCCTCCCTGCCCTGGTGCTAATAGGTACTGCATTTGTTATTTTGGCAGACTTTCTGGAACTTCTCCCTTTGGGTTTGTTATCCTTGGGTACTTCTTTAGCATAAGGTGCTCATGTGATTTAGTTGAGCATTGTAGTTGCCCTTCAGTGGTTGTCTTTAACTGCCTTTTTATGTGTTTCTTTGTTTAAGAAAGTGAGTCCTGAGTTATATTTGTAGCCCAGCAGAAATTCATATGGTAACCCAACTGGGCAAAGATCCCATCATGATCTATTTTCATTTTATCTTATTATAGTATCATATAATTATTAAGTTATAATAAATGTAAAAAGGTTGTTTTTCCAAAGAAACTGCATTGGTAACTTAGAGTTGTTGGAACAAATTTATTATTACAGTAGAGGCCCGGTGCACAAAATTTGTGCACTTAGTGTGTGTGTGTGGGGGGGTGTCCCCCAGCCTGGCCTTTGCCCTCTCACAATGCGGGAGCCCCACAATCGATAGAGGTAGGTCCCACCCACCCATCTGGGGCTCTTCGATGGATTGCCCCAAACAGGTAGACCGGGACCTGCCTCCGTGGCTCAGCGAGGAGCCTCCAGGACCCACCTCCGTGCCACACACATATCAAGTCTCCACCCACTCGTGTGCACCTCTCTGTGCATGCAGCCCCACCCACCCTTGCGCATCGCTGCGCACGCGACCTCCTGGTGATGGATTGTTATGGCGTGAGGGCATTACGGCGTGAGGGCGTGATGACCACATAGGCTTTTATTAGTATAGATTGGACTGCTTTGCTAGGAATCATACAAACCTTGTATTGTTTTAACTGCTCTGTATTCTGGTTTACTCATAAAGACCAGCAATACCTGTCAATTAAGTTTTTGCAACATCAGTTTAGTTTTGGATCAGTCAACAACTTTGTTTCACAGTTTTCAAAGATAATAACTGCACTATTGTTTAATATCTTGAAAAAATTTAGCTTGTTCTTTTATTAAATTTCATTTGTGCCATACTACATCTGGCTTACTGCTGCACTCTTTTTTGCGGATGTGAATTTGTGTGACTTATTAATTTGACAAGTCTAGTCCAATGTGTCATGTAAAGAAGATGTGAAATGTTGTTTGATAGTTTAGTTAAAATATTCATTTTGAATTTGGAAAAATTTCAAAAACAATGGAAACACTTTGGAAGATGTTAACATGTGGCCGTATATACTTCAATTTCTTCTTTTAAAAAAACAACAAAATCATACAGTTATAGTTAACACTCTATTCCCATATGCACGCCTGTTCCCCTCTTCTCAGAAGCAAGCAGTATTCACAGATTATGATACCATGAATGTCTTTGCACATGGATTTCATATGTCTATGTTTAATATTGTTCCTTTCTTTGAAAAATTTTATATCAGTGATACATTTTTGTATCTAACTTGTTTTAATGCTGTTAAGTTTCAGAGATGGTGTAACCCACATGCTGATCAATATAGTCCTAGTCGATCATTTTACCTGCATGATGATGTTCTATTTTATGATTAAACCCATTATTTACTCTCTCCCCCAGTGGGTATTTAAGGTTGCTCACATTTGAATGGGGACATTTTTTTTCTACGTCTGTACTTGTGCCAGAGTCTCTTGGTTGTGTACCTAGACAGGCTTTCTAGGAGAAAGAGTTAGTACAATATAACTCTAAAAACATCGCCAACGCAATTAGTTTCCAAATTATCCTGAATTGGAGAGATTAGTAAAGAACATAAAAATATGCTAGTGACACATCTTATTATATTTTAAATATTATAAGGTAGTAAAGTACCAGAGCATCAAAATATTTTTATCTTCATTTGTAAGTGGGATAGGGGCATTTTTTAAAATTATGTTACTAATAAATGGAATGAATAATCCAACTAGTAGGATTTTTACATGTTGAAATAACATTTTAAAGTATGATTTGAGAAAATAAGTATAGCTCCCCAATTAGGCCACTTGGCTTCTGTGGATAATGGAAAGCTAAAGTTAAGGATGCAACTAAAAATGCAAGTTAGTATATTTTGACATATCTTGTCTGCCCTTTTGCCATTCAAAAACAAGCAGTTGCTCTCACAGAGTTCCACTGAGGCATAAGTGTCTGTTAAGGGAGTGGTGTTATTCATGCAGTCATAATTCAGCCCCCTAGTAGTTTTTTAGTTTAACTATGTACATAATGGCTAGGGACACCCTGTGAAAATTTTTAGTTTTTGTCATATATCTAACAATGAGGATATTTAGTACTCTCTCCTCAAAATTTTAAGTCTAGAGATACGGATTTTCACCTTGACTCTGTGAGCGTAAATCATGTCACCAGTGAGTCATAGGGGGTCCCCCACTGGCTTTAACAGGGGAGAACAAAGGCCCAGGGCCTTCCATGTGTTGGGGGTGCTGATGACAGAATAGCACATATTACAGTAAATAAACCTAGTGTAAGTACAGCAAGAGTGCTGGGAAAATGCTGAGGATTTAATTTAGGAAACTTTATAAATTTACCAACTAAGAGATGGAGTGCCCCCATAAACGAAACCATAGACCTGAGTCCACAGGAGCTGAGGACACCTGTTGAGGACAGAACATGGTGGACATCACTCATTCACTCATTTGCAGGGTTGCCAGGAGTCTGAGCTGACTCACCAGCATGTGAATTTACACTAAAAGATAACATCTTAACTGACTTCTACAGCACAGCTGACCACCTGAAAAAAGGCTTTATTCCAAAAAGTTTTAGCATAATAGACACCTGAACCCCTGGTAACCAGGGACATGGCTCCACCAACAGCGCACCCCTTTCCATGGGTCCCCATACACACTGGCACCTTTCCTTGGGTCCCCAGGGCACTGCTCATTAGCTCAAGTCCTGAAGACCTACTTGAAGCCGGCCAGGGCTCCCTCAGTGGGTATTGTCCTTGCTGACCTGCTGCATGAAGGCAGCTAGTCTATAGTATTTGAGATTCAGAATTTATGGGGTCCAGGAAATACCCATTAATGGGTGTCTTAATCTTCACAAGGACTCTACATTGGTCACCAGCACACGTATTTATGTTCATAAAGCAAACAGGAAGACACGAGGTTTTCTGAAAGTCAAGCAGTGGCCTCAGTTCTTTGTTATCTGGCTTTTGTCACTTCATGGCAGGCACTAAGCTCTGGTTTAACATTTTTATTACGTATGAATAATAGAGCACATGCATTGAGGTTTCATAGATGTAATTTTGTTAAATGTACATCATGGTAGATTTAAAAATGAGGGATTTATTTTGTCATTCATAAAGTTGTAATACAGTCTAGAGAAACTATTTGTTAAAAGATAGCATCTATTTAACCTCCTTATTTATTTCTTGTAGGAGAAGGTTAGATCCACAATAAATACATGAAGAAATAAGTAGATAGGGGAATTTATCTTAGAAATAAGATCCCTGTCATGGTTTTGAAATGTTAAATGTATGAAGACCCGTCAAAGAGATATACGGACATGATATTTTTTTACAGTGCATTTCAAAGTATTTAGCTATATTTGTCATTCTGTAGCACTAGTAAGCAATGATCAAATGATGTAGTAATTTCAAAGTCAGTCTGAGTTAATGGTTGCAAATATAATGTCACACATTATATAGATATATTAATTTGCAATTTTAATAGTAATGAAGCACTTAAGATATTTTGTATGACACTTCTGAAGTATTTAGTAATTTTCACTCCCGTTGCATTTAAGATCTAATGTTATAAAAATATAAATACATATAGCAAATGAAGAGGGATTTTTATAAAAGGTAATTTCATAAGAATATGTGAAACTCTGAATGATTAACTTGTTAAAGTAATCGACATTTACCCCAAAATGAGAAAGCTAATTATTTGGAGCTTGAGATTCTTTTTCTACCCTTATGAGATGAAGGAAATTTGTAAAATCATAGTTAAAGCCTTTATGCAAAGAATATACACCTCCGTATTTATATCATAATTTAAAACACATACTGTAATCCTTTTTTTTTAGTTGCATTAACTTGCTAAAAGTATAGACCAATTTAAGGCGGTCAAATGAAGCTGCTATATAGTTTCTCTTCTGTGGCATAGTGCTTATCAACTTACTAAAATATTTTAATTTTGAATATTTGGTTTAATTTGCTTTTATTTGACTATTCATTATCCTGAATTAATTAGCTGGACATTACTATAGTAGGTACAGGGAAGGCTTTAAACTAAATTGTATTAGTAATAAAAAGTAAATTTTAGCAGTGATTTCATGAGTGATAGTGAAACAGGACAGAAGACTAACCAGAGGGAGTATTCAAATGTTTTGTTCATGGTTCATACTGCTTTGATCATTGAAGGTATCTTTAACTGTGGGCTCTGGGGCTGAAATATTTCTAGTGTGAGTACTGCTTTGTTATTTTCAGGTATTTTTTTCATATGGGAACTAATTGAGATTTATTTCTCTCAAAGGCTTATTTTTAATTTTATTTTATGAAATAAAAGAATTTATAATTTTATTTTTATCAAAGCCAACTTTTTATGTAGCCATGTGGTGACTCAGAAGGACAGCTTTTCAGCAGCTGCCTTTGGGACCTCCTTCCCCTGGGAGCTTTGTGGTGGGGGCAGTTGGGTGCCTGTAGGGGTACTGCTGTTCCAGGAGCAGTGGGGGCTCCCACGCAGCCAGCAGCAGCCGCCTCCGCCTGCAGAGAGCAGGGGTTGTCTGAGTAGTTTAGTATGGATAGCTTTTCATTTAGCCTCTGCTCTGACAGCCCATGCCCTGGATAAGTGGTGTAGGCCTGTACAGGTGAAATCTATTCTCACATTTGCCTCAGGGGTGACTGGACTGTAACAGAATTTTTCAAACCCGTTGGGCCCAACCGCAAAGCAGAGAATAAATGGCTGGAGTGCCAGGCCTGGACAGCAAAATCAATGCCTGGTTATACAGACATGACAGGCCCGGCCTGCGGTTCTCCCCGAGCCTGCGCTGCCCCACTCAGGGCTAGAACACGCTGCCGCTGGGGCCTTTGGGGGCCTGTGTGGGTCACGTTTACATGGTTTTCTCTCTTCTTCATGCAGGAAATTTACATGCCACTTGTGTGATAGAAGTTTCACCGAGAAGTGGGCCCTGAACAATCACATGAAGCTGCACACAGGAGAAAAGCCTTTCAAGTGTACATGGCCCACGTGTCACTACTCCTTCCTCACGGCCTCCGCCATGAAAGACCACTACAGGACGCACACAGGTGTGCTGCCCCCTGCATGAGGGGCCCGTGGAAATGATTTCCCTTTTGCAGAGTTTAAGATTGTGGTAATTCTATAGCAAAGAAGATGGTATCAGTTCACTGTACGTGAATGAGAGGGTAGCATTAAACTGACATTTGAACATGTGTTTGTGGAGCTGAGTGTTGCACGTGTACAGTTAAACAGAACAAGTTCCCTGTTTAAAAGCTCATTTCTGTTGTGTGTGTACACATATGTGTATGTGTTTAAACAACATCTTTTTAGGTCTATTCTTGATTTGTGAAGAACTGGTCTTTTATTACTGAGATAAACTCAGCACCATCATATTTGTTAACATAGTTAAATCTCCATTTTATGCACCTTTTTTAAAAAAATTAATCCACTCATTATTTCTCTTAAGAGCAGAATGCTATCAAATTCAAAAATTTTTGATAATTAATACAAAAAGACTCATCTGAATTTAGCCACTATACATTTAAACGATTTTCATACATTTATATGGATTTTCAAACCAAGTGATGGAAAGCACACACAGAATATACATTTGTGCTGGGTGTGGTGCCGAGGACTCTCAATCTGACCTTCACAAACATGTTCCTGAGTACCTGCTGTGGTCAGTGTTTGTGACGTGTTTTCATTATCTGCGGGCAGTGGGCCCGAACTCCTTCCAGGTGCATTCGAGCACTTTTCTTCCCTCACCAGAGCTGTACTACCGAGAGCTGTTTGGTATTTTCCTGGTATTCCTTCTCTTCACATCTCTCAAAAAGTATTTTGTTTCAAGGAAAAAATAAATTTTAATCAGCATTCCCAAATGTTCTTCTGATTGCCAAGAATCCTATATTATTGTTAGAAATTATAGGTTAAAAGTTCTTCTGCAGCAGTTGTGGAAGCCCAGGCCTCCTCGGCTTCCTTGACAAGGGCGTTGACGATTTAAGGTCTCTAGCCTGCCCTGAGAGATCACTTATATCGAACAGCAGATGAAAAGCCAGTGCAGATGTAATTTATCGTCGGCGTTTCCTTCTAAAGAATAATTGTGGAGACTTGGCCAGATCAATAATATGGATTTTTGTTGTTAGGTCTTGTAGTCTGCACCATAATGAGAGATAGGGGACAGTGGCTGTTTTCTAATAGAAAATAAAGGATTGGTTTCCGTGTCTTTCTGCATTTGAATGCAAAATGGCACACTTGAAACTAATTCAAGTTGTTAAGAAAAGTCTCCTATTATATCTCTGCTATCAGCTAAATATGGCATGTTACATGAACCCCCGTTACATGTAGTGAAATATTACATTTAGTTTTTCTTAAATTTTCTTTTGAAAAATACTGTGTTGCCCATTCCAACGCAACTCTCCCCCCGCCCCCGCTCCCCGCTTCCTCAAAATAAGTGAAAATTGAGGGTGGAATGACAAACACATGAAGCCACCAAGGTAAATCTCACATACAAGTCATTGTAGACTAACATCCCAAATAAACTCTACACATCAAATTCAAGGTCACTGATGTATCTAGAACCAAATCACATGGAAAAATAATGTTGTCTTTGTGCCGGTAAATATGTTAAACCGGGAAAGGGAGCAAAACTTAATATGTACCCAAAGCCTGTGTACCTGAAAAGAACATACATCATGAGGAGTTTTCTATGTTTGGGAGTATATTTCATAAGAACGATGTAGGTCACAGAGTTTACCAGTGAGAGAAACGGTCATACTCCTCTGGGATCCGAACCAGGTGAGAGTACTCCTTCCTCATCAGAGGTTTGGCCGGCTGAATGACACAGCCCACCAAGTGTGCTTGTGTGTGTGAACTGGCACACACATTCCCACACGCACAAGGGGTTCATGCCCACAAGAGAGTGGTGAGGAATAAATAGTGGAGAAGAGTTCTACCCCAGTGTAGAATAGTATGTTAATATTAACAAGCAAATTATCTTTGTGGATTTAAAAAAGTCTACGTTCCGTGTTATTTAATTGATAATACAGCTAGTTAGAAAGATTTATATTTTTAATTGATTAAATAATTAAATGAGTGATTATAATTAAACTTTATTCTTCACAGCCCATCTACTCTATTCCTTTTTTCTGTATTGAAATAGTGATGTCAAGGAATAAACTTAACCCCAAGATAGGAAAGTAAAGATAGGAAAAATATTTAAATTCAGCTCTATTTTGTAAATGATAATAATGAATATTCTAAACATGCCATTACAAATAGGATTAAACATAATGTTAAACTCTTTATTAATACATATTTGTTTAAGTTAGAAAACCTAGTCATGCTCTTATGCAAGGGGAAGACCTTTTTGATTACCAGAGTTTTTCTGTCTTCTTATAGTTACTATTGTTTCTAAGTTTAAAAAAAGCAATGACCATTTTCCAACCCTCTCACGCTAAATCTCCGCTGTGACACACCAAAATGGTTGAGGACGAAGCAGGCTGACTCGGACAGAGCCCTCGAAGACTTGTTGCATTAAAACATCTAAATGAGTAAAGTAGATAAAGATAGATACAAATGATTTATTTCAGTTTGGGAAAACTATTGTATAATTTCACTGGATCTCTCCAAGGTTAGCATTTTATTCTCGCTGGCCCTGCTTCGTGAGCCTTATGGGATAAACTGCCTGGCTTACCGACACTTATTGCCTAAATATGCTGCAGTAGAAAGATAGATTACATTTATAACATGCAGGGCAAAATGTTAGCTTGTGTAAAAATGCTTTAAAAATGAGCATTTACACACTTTTAACAAATACTGAGTCTGCCAAATCTGTCTCTAATTGTTGCTGCAGTTTCCAGGCCAGAGTTATCATTAAAGATGAATAATAGGAGTGTTGTACCATTTCTTTAGCAATCTCTACCCTTTCTTTCTTATGCCTTGGAAGTTTGAGAAACATAAACAGCATTGAACTGCTATTGGTACGGAGTAATGTAGATTTTATTGATACTTGGATCTTCAGTATGTTCCAGGAAACCATTTAATTCACATTATTAAGTAGGAACTTATTAAAGAAGACCCCGATAGAATCAGGTAAAACCAATTCAGTGTCCTTTAGCTGTTAGAAAATTCATTGTGTTATTTAAGCAAAATCATATATACTGTATATTAACTATTCCGAGCAGTCTTTACTCAGCCCAGAAAGGCCAGATGTATGGGAATTGTAAAAAATCAGGATATGCATAAAAACTGTTCAAGTGCATAAAGCAGCCCCATCTGGAAGACATCTACCAGAAATGAAGTTGTACAAAACCATTCCATTGATAATAAAGCTAATTTTTATGGGTCTGACAAGTATGTAATTATGTTCAGTGGTGCTTTTCAGATTTTATCACAGTCAATAAACCGCAGTGGTAATTTCATTCCCATTTGACATATTTACATGGAAACATTTGATTGGAGGAATTAGTAACCCTGAAAGCCTTGATAGATATGTTTTAATGATCTGTGACCTCCGTAGTCCCTCATCTGTTTATTGTTGCAACAGGCGAGAAGTCGTTCCTGTGTGACCTCTGTGGCTTCGCTGGCGGGACCCGGCACGCCCTCACCAAGCACCGCAGGCAGCATACAGGTCAGTACTCGAGAGCAGTCCAGGCAGGCGCCCAGAATCGCTCCTGGTCCTCCGTGGTTGTCTGCTCGGCTTTTGTAAAAGCCACTGAAAATTGTTTGAATATCCTAAGATTTCAATTCATCTATTATTATATTGTTGAAAACTAGGCCTACTCATGTTTTATGGATCAGGTGTTCTCAGTAAACTCATAGCAAACAGGAGGGAAAAGAGTTCGGCCTCCAAAGCACAGATACAGTAGGCCCTTCACTGTAGGCCTGACTCTGCCTCGGACCTCACAGGTGGAGGACCTCATGGGTGGAGCCAAGGTCCGTGTTCCTCTCTGGGCCCCCTTTCAGTCAGTCTGCTCATCACCCCTTCAACCCCCTTACCTACAGCCTCCCTGCCCCACTCTGTCTCACCTCCCTAACCACCTAACCCTCTAACAGTGGTTCTCAACCTTCCTAATGCCACGACCCTTTAATACAGCTCCTCATGTTGTGGTGACCCCCAACCATAAAATTATTTTCGTTGCTACTTCATAACTGTAATTTTGCTACTGTCATGGATAGTAATGTAAATATCTGATATGTAGGATGTATTTTCATTGTTTGTGACCCACAGGTTGAGAACTGCTGCCAGCAATCTCTCAGTGTGTTTCACTGGTACATGAGGTTTGACTCATTACTTTTTCAGTTTTTGCTATCAAGAGTGGATAGCAATGAAGAGGGCAACATAAGTGGATGTGGACATTGAAGGGGGTTTTGTTTTTCATGATATGCATTCTTGGTAATTTCACAAAATAAAATGATGCCTTCATTAGGAACACTTAAAGGTGAAATGTTTAAACATTTATAAAAATTATTGACCTACTTGGTGTGCTATAATGGGTCCTATAAGTAATTATTTTAATAATTCTAAATTATATGTGCCTGGAATAGTGCTGTTGTGGCATTGTCCCTTCTAATTGTCAACACAACCACTTTCTGCTCTCAAAGTGATTAGCTTAGATGTTAAATTATGTGGTAGCAGAATTGGTAACTAAGTGTTGGACTTTTATTAAGATAGCATGAGTGTGACTGAGTTTGGCAGTTAAACTCAAAATGGCATGAAATGAAGATACATGTTGTTTGTGGTACATTTTTATTCTTGATATGTGATATTTAGAAGTTAGCTGCAGGTAGCTGTAATACCCATTATGCTACTTGTAAGGTCAATGGAAATTAATGTGAGCCATTTCTTTTAGATCTTGAGTTTACATGCTTTAGATTTCCCTATGGGATAGGAGTCATTACTGAGCCCAAGAGAAATTTCCAGTGTTGAACATAATGTTGTAAACACAGACTTAACTTTGTAAACACAAATGTTTATGTTAAGTTTACAGAAATGACCTGCGATCATACATTTTTAATCCAGCAACTTAAAGATTCTACATAAGAGGTGAAGGAGCCCCGTGGGTGGGCATCACGCTTGCAACTGTCTCTGAGAAGCTGGAAGTATGTGTGTGGCACGGTGTGTTTGTGCGGGGATTTTATTCTTACTGTTTTCGGTTTATTGATGACTGGTTGTTACCATTCCAGTGCCACTGTTGTCACCTGTCACATGCTGGGTGGCCCTGGGGAACAGGCGACCCTCCTGTGTGTTGCCTTTGCCAGAATGGGGCGCTGCTCTTCCCCCGCAGCGGGGCCGGTAATGCTGAGGCGTTTACAGGCTATCGATCTGGAAGCCGGCATGGAGCAGCACAACTTTCTATTTTATGTTGGGTCCAGGGGCTCCTTATTACTTTGCTATTAACTTCATACCGTATAGGACAATGTCTCCCAGATAGAGCATCTGTCTTTTTGGCACTTACCTGCCACTGTGGCACAAATCACACATGATTCTTTAATACCAGAGTCAGTTCTTAAGACTGTACACTTCAACCAAACAGCTTAGTGTAACTCAGTCTAGGTCCTTAGCTTTTACACTGGATTTATAAAATTTAAGCAACATGCAGCTTCTCCACCCCACCCACTAGCCCCCAAGGCTGGAATTGTGTACTGCATTTGAAATCTATGTTTTTCTGCTTCATTCCTCTTTGACACGGTTTACCTTTTTACCACAGACTGCCTACGCAATTACACTCAGCTCGGAAAGGACAGGTATCAAAGATGTTCCAAATGGTGGAAATAATCCCCCTCCACCCCCTGCAAACTAATTGCCTGGGGGGCTGACACAGAACATCTTTCAACCCAAGGTTTACTTTCACCCCCTGTCAGAGCCCTTCCTTCCAGGTACAGGAGCAACCCTCTCAAGTGGTTGGAGTAGTGACTAGCTTCAAACCCCCCCACACCCTCCCCAGCCGCCGGGGGGGATGGATGCTAAATGTGAGCTTCCGGGTGGCACGGCAGCCTGCCAGACAGACACCCAAGGGCCTGCCCCATGCACAGGCCTTCTGGTGCCCCCTTATCTTTCCTTGACTCTATCAGAGGAACCGAAGAAACAGAATATTTTTTCCTGGTTACTCTGGACAAAATTATTGCACATAAAGAAAAGTGTGGCCCTAGCTGGTTTGGCTCAGTGCATAGAGCATTGGCCTGCAGACTGAAGGGTCCGGGTTCAATTCCAGTCAAGGGCACATGCTAGGGTTGCGGGCTCAATCCCCTATAGGGGACGTGTAGGAGGTAGCCGATAAATGATTCTCTCTCATCATTGATGTTTCTATCTCTCTCTCCCCTCTCTATTCCTCTCTGAAGTCAATAAAAATATATTTTAAAAAAAGAAAGAAAAGTGTGTAATATTAAGGAAAATAGGAGGAAAGGAAATGTCATCTTTATTCTGCTTTTAAAATAGGACGTATCCAGGTAACCCTCTTTTCAAGAGTAGTTAATGTCTTGCTTATAGATGTTGTCATCCTTCTGGCTATGGTATGACAAAGGATTTAGAAGGACTGGCCCCAGTAGACAAAATTAACTTATCAGTCCATCTGAAGTTTTCTCTTAACAAGTGTGCACACCTCTTCATGTAGCACCTATCTCATTTCCACCAGTAACAAATATCAGTGAACTGAAATTCTTACTTAAAATTTGTAAGGTTTGATTTCAGGTTTTACTATGTAGAAGTTGAGTTAATTTTCTTGGCTATATATTGAAACTAACAAATAGGAAAGTTTTTCTTTATTTCTGAAGTGTATTTCCTGAAAAAATTTCCTGAAGAAATTATCATTTCTGGCTTAAAAAACACACAGTTAACCTCTTCAAACAGGAGTGTTGAACATGCCACAAAATTAATGAGCTACAAATTAACTATTGTGTGCAGACTTGAATAAACTGCAGTTTACATAAATGTACAACCAGTTATCCTCCATTGTGAGCCTACTATGAAGACACGCTTGAGCCTGCCTTTACTTAATGGTCACAGCATAATACTTAGGTAGCTTATTTTGGTACATTATATTTTTTATCTGTCAGCCTGTGTATAATTCAAATTTTCTCAATATTACACATTTTTATATAGTCAAGTTAAATATGAAATAACAATTTACAGTTTATTGCAGTGATTTTCCACCAGTATGCCATAAGAATTTTTAAAACATGCAATATCTGACTATTTAGTCAGAGGCACTGACCTCTTTACCCTAGATTGTCAAGGAAAAAAAAAGACAACAGCCAACATAACAATAGTCATCTGCTGTGAACGAATCAAAATTTTACCTATTTTTTGTCAGATCAGCAAAAAATATATATTTTTTGGCATGCCACAGAATTTTAGTCATTTGTTCCTGTGTGTCATGAGCTGAGAAGGTTCAAAATAACTGGTTTATTGCAATATATTGCTAGCTTAATGTGAACTTCAGATTAATAAAGTTATAGAGAATATAAATGACATTATTCTTTAAAAGTGTTTTTAAATTTAACTTGTATGACATAAAAATGCCATAAAATTTAAATGAAATAAGCTATGTTTATGTTTTTTAAGTGCTTATGTTTAACTTCCAAACCAAGAACATTAACTTTGAAGAATTTAGATGACCTTCAATTTATACCACTGATTCAGGCAATGAATCTGTAATATCACCCTTTTCTCCCCATGATTCCTGTCAAATTCATAGCAAATAGATAATGCTGTCTACCGAGGCTACTAGAACAAACAAGTTTGAGTCATGCCAACAGATTTTCAAACTTAGGTTGAATGGAATAAGGAAATATCAGAATATAGTTGTGAATTTGTTTAATTTAAAAAAATATCTTTAAATTGGCCACTTAGATTTATTATATTAAAATTGGAAAATTTGTACTACCTGACTTGAAGGCTTATTATATAGCTACAATAATTATGACAGTATTGTATTGGCACACAGATAGATCAGTGGAACAAAATAGATTTTGCATGATTTGTCAATCGTTTTTGACCAATGTACAATATTTAGAGATAAATCTAACAATGGATGTGCAAACCTCTACATTGGCAACTTCAAAATACTGCCCCAAGAAATTAAAGAAGGCGTGGATAGAGTAATGTACAATCTTCATGGATTGGAAGACTCAGTTTTGTTAAGATTTTAT
Organism: Myotis davidii; assembly: GCF_000327345.1. Taxonomy (NCBI): domain Eukaryota; kingdom Metazoa; phylum Chordata; class Mammalia; order Chiroptera; family Vespertilionidae; genus Myotis; species Myotis davidii. The sequence continues at coordinate 9,010,726 of NW_006289416.1, read as the reverse complement.
TCCTCCACATTGATCATTTCAGATCTCATCAGGCTTTTATTTTTAAAAGAAATTGAGAAGCTGATGTTAAAACTCATGGAAGCACAATAGTCTGAAATAATGAAAAGTTTGAGAAAGATGAATGAACTTGAGGACTTATGCTATCTGACTTCATAACAATATAAAGGTGTATTAATTAAGTCATTCTGGTATTAGCATCAAGGTAGGCAAATAATCAAAGAAATGGAGTAAAGATTATAGAGCAGACCCTCCCTTCCATGGTGAGCAATTGGCTATCCATATGCAACAAAAATGGACTTTGATTCATATATCACACCATATATAAAAATTTACTCAAAATGATCATAATCTAAATCTAAAACCTAAAAACATAAAAATTCCAGAAGAATCTTTGTGACCATAGATTATCAAATAATTGATACCACATGGGAAGCCTGATTCAGAAATGAAAAATATCATAACTTGAAAAATCATACATTGATGTATTTAAAACTTCTCTTCCACAGACCCTGAAGAGAATGGAAGATATACATGGGGAAAAATACATGTAAATCACAAATCTTATAAAGGATATGTATATTCAATATATAAAGAACTCTAAAAACACAATTATAACACAGCCAATTTGAGAAGGTTAAAAGATTTGAACAGGCACTTCACCAAAGAATATAAATGTATGGCCAGTATACATATGAAATGATCCTCAGCATCATTAGAAAAACAGATTCAAAGAACTGATCACACCATATGTCTGTGATGATGTGGAGCAAAAGCAACTCTCACACCTGCTAGGACTGTAAAATGGTCAAACCACTTCAGAAAACAGTTTAGCAATGCTTCACAAAATTAATGTACCTACTCTAGAACCCAGTCACCTGACTCCTAGGTACATACCCAAGAGAGGACGACTGTAAGCCCAAGCAGAGACTTGCTCATGAAGATTCATAATTGCTTCATTTGTCATACTCCAAAATGAAAGGAACTCAGACGTCCTTCAGTAGGTGAACGGGTGAATATCCCCTATTACCTCTCAAGTGAAAGAAAACCTGCCATTGTCATGAAAGTGAGTTTTTGTATAAGTCAGTTAGTATAATTGAGTTGTCCACAGCAATTAAGAAGCTGAGAACAGTCATGTTGACCACTTGATTGTAATCTTGTAGATGGTATTTATTTTAAGGACACATGGCTAAAAGAGTAAAAAAATCCTCTCAACTCCCAAGATTTTTACTGTGTTTTGTATGTGGTCTTTTGTTTTTCAAGGATAAATAAAATATTTCCTGGTAGGATCTGCTAAAGAATATCTTGATGTTATATTCACTGTTAATTATCTTAGGTAAGCTATAGGTTTGTCTCTACTGGAAGTGGGACCTGGGTGAGATGCATTGCTGTGTGAGAGGACTGCAGTAGTCAGTGGTTAACCAGTCCAGTCACATAATGATAAAAATCCCAAGTCATTGAGCACCTTGCTAAGTGCTGGACACATGCTTTGTGTTCTTTTATTATTATTATTAAAAAATTTTAAAATTAACACTATTGCATATGTCCCCATTCTCCCCTCTTTTGCCCACCGCCACCCATTCCCACCTCCTCCTCCCTTGGCCTTCACCACTATATTGTCTGTGTCCGTGGTTATACATATACATTCTTTAGCTAATTCCTTAACCTCTTTATCCAGTCACCTCACTCGTCTCCCCTCTGACACCTACCAGTCTGTTCCATGTATCCATGCTTCTGGTTATATTTTATTTGTTAGTTTATTAGATTCCACATATAAGTGAGATCATATGATATTTGTCTTTCTCACTGGCTTATTTCACTTAGCATAAAGTCCACCCAATGCTGTCTCAAAAGAGTTGCTTCTTTTTTACAGCTACGTAGCATTCCATTGTGCTATTAAACATGTCCCATTCTCCCCTCTCTCCCATTCACTCACCTTCTCTCAGCTCCTGCCCCCTTCTCTCTGGCCATCACCATACTGTTGTCTATGTCATTGTGTTATGCATATATGTTCTTTCGTTAATGCCTTCACCTTCTTTCATTCAGTCTCCCCTCCCATCTCCCCCTCTGACAGTTACCAGTCTGTTCCATGTATCCATGCTTCTGGTTCCATTTTGTTCATCAGTTTATTTTGTTTAACCCTCACAATTACCCTGCTTGTTTGGTGGAATTACCCTCCTGATTTTGCTCAGGAGATTTTACAGGTAGGGAGTGAATTATGGCAAAACCTGGATTAGGAAACCAGAAGTCTGGCTTCTAACTGCTACCCTGGCTGCAGAGGCAGGTGAGGTATGTGTGCATCAGTTAAATGTTATGCAGTTATGGTCAGGAGGATACATTCCAAGATCTTGAGTGATGTCTGAAACTGTGGATAGTACCAAGCTCTACATCACTATCCTATATAATAAAGAGGTAATGTGCAAATTGACCATCACTCCAACACAGAAGATGGCTGCCCCCATGTGGACACAAGATGGCCAGCAGGGGAGGGCAGTTGTGGGCGATCAGACCAGCAGGGGATGGCAGTTGGAAGGGACCAGGCCTGCAAAGGAGGGCAGTTGGGGGCAATCAGGACTGCAGAGGAGGGCAGTTGGGGATGGCCCAGGCCTGCAGGGGAGAGCAGTTGGGGGGACCAGGCCTGCAGGGGAGGGTAATTAGGGGTGACAAGGCCAGCAAGGGAGGTCAGTTAGTGGTGACCAGGCCAGCAGGGGAGGGCAGTTAGGGGTGACCAGGCCGGAAGGGGAGGGCAGTTAGTGGCAATTGGGCTAGCAGAGGAGGGCAGTTGGGGGCAACTAGGCCTGCAGGGGAGGGCAGTTGGGGGGACCCCAGGCCTACAGGGGAGGACAGGGACGACCAGGCTGGCAGGAGAGGGCAGGTTGGGGTGACCAGGCCAGCAGGGAGGGAGTTAGGTGTAATCAGGCCGGCAGAGGAGCAGTTAGGCGTCAGTCAGGCTGGCAGGGGAGTGGTTAGGGGTGTGATCAGGCTGGCAGGCAGAAGTGGTTAGGGGCAATCAGGCAGGCAGGTGAGCAGTTGAGAGCCAGCAGTCCTGGATTGTGCCAGCTTGGAGAGGGTGCAGGCTGAGGGACACACACCAACCCCCCATGCACGAATTTTGTGCACCAGGCCTCTAGTATGCATATATCTATGATAATGTTTAATTTATAAATTAATTTTAGTAAGAGATTAGCAATAATAAAATAAAATGATTATAACAATATGCTGCACTAAAGGCTATGTGAATGTGGTCTCTCCCTCAGAATATTTGATTGCACTGTATTCACCCTTCTTGGGATGATTTTAGATGAGACAGTGCGGATGGGATGAGATGGAGTGAGGAGAATGATGCAGCTCTGAACCATAGTGTTAGGCTACTGTTGACCTTTGACTTTATGTCAGAAGAGGATCATCTGCTCTCTGACGGTGTCCATGGTTGGGTGTCAGGAGCAGACAAGATTGATGGGTAGGAAAATTCAATATTTTCGGACCACGGTTGATCAAGGGTACCTGAAACCTGCAAGTGAAATGGCAACTAAGCAGGGACGCCTGTATGTAAAATCAACCGGTCATTCTCAGAATTTCTGTGACCAGTTTCCGTTGAGAAGGGCAGTACTTACATTATACCTGTTGGGGAAGAGGTGGTGAGGATTTCTCTAGTTCATCGCTGTCCAATCAACCTGTAATGTGAGCTACATGTGTCATATTTAGTTTCCTGGTAAGCACATTGAAAAAAGAAAAAGTAACAGGTGAAATTACCCTTTAGGTAGTTAATTTAACCAAATACATCCAACTTTCATTTCAATATTGTATCAGTATAACATTAGTATCAACACTTCATGATGTTTTATTGCAGGAGCTTGAAATTGGTGTGTGTATTGACACTTTTACTAGCACATCACCACTCAGAGGCTAAATTTTCATCTAAGGCCACAATCTATGTTTACATTGATAAACTCTCCGTCACAATGTAGATTCACATTCTCAAGCTGCCCCAGATAGACATACACATTCTTTCAATAAGTGGATCCAGTATCAGTTTTAAATTTAAATTTATATTAATTAAAGTTAAATACCATGTTTCACGTGCTTACCAGCCAGTGTGGCCAGTGGAACTAAAAACTGATAAGACTCGGTGATTTCTTCGAATATGTGTGGAGGAGGGGTGAGTAAAGGAGAGAAAGATGCCCATCAAAGGGCAGCCATGAGTCCTGTGTGAGCTTTTGAGCCCCTGAGTCGTGGGTGAGACGTATGGGTGGATAGATCTGTTATATCTACCTGGGAGATAGAGTTTAAGAGCTAGTGAATACCAGTGTGAATGTTTCTTTGAAGCCTCTGTTCCTTTTATTCCATTTAATGAACGGTAATTTCCCTTGACTTCTAACAGTATTTCCTTTGATACCAATGTATAGCTTTATTTTATTATTTTTTTCATGTTTACCTTTAAGATTATAATAAGTTTTGTACTATATATTCATTGAGATTTTTATAATGGCTCTAAGATAACATAGTTTGTCAAATGACTTCAAATACGGTGCTAGGCCAGAGCTAAAATTTAAATTCCTGTCTGTAAGTTATATGTGAACTATAGATTGTGTACCATTCTTGCATTCCAATAGAGAAATAAAAATTGGGGCTGTCTTCTTTCTAACTCTGAGAAGAAATTTTAAATGTCCCAAATATGTGTAGCATTGAACTGTACTTTTAAAATTTCATGGAAATAAATTTCTTTTTAATTGTTAATAGCAGGTTTATCCCTTCATTTCCAATTTTTATGATTATTCATGTACAACACTTCTTGATGTATTACAGGGGAAAAGCCTTTCAAATGTGACGAGTGTAACTTTGCCTCCACAACCCAGTCTCACCTGACTCGGCACAAGCGGGTGCACACGGGAGAGAAGCCCTACCGGTGCCCCTGGTGTGACTACAGGTAAGGACTCTTTCTGAGCAGGTAGAACACTTGGGTCACCGCCAGGGGTTAAAACCCGGTTAAAAGTTACAGAACAGTGTCTCTGGTAAGCATGAATTAGCCCAGTTGAAAGCATCATTCACTAGTTTGGGAATTTAATTCACCACCTAATTTTAGTGACTCATAAAAATAATAAAATTCTTTTCAATTTTCTATAATCTTTACATTTAGGATTTACAATCCTTTGGTACACCTGAATTTCAAGTGATTTAATTTCTTGGCCAAAGTAAGGAACCATTTCACTTAACCAGTCATTCAACCCATATGGCTTCTTGCCTGCTATGGGTGAAGCACTGAAGCAATGGAGATAGCATTAGAAAGACTTCCTGCCTTTAAGGATGCTGTAGCATAATAGGTGACCTGTAATGTTCAGAAATCATTTCAATACAGAGGCTCTGGGTAAATACAGAAGCCAGGGCAGTGTATGGAGAAGGAACGCGTTTGGCCGGAAAGAGTCATCCTAGCGGAGCAAGCATTTCAGCCAGTTTAGAAGATTGGTCAATTTCAGACACATGCAAGCTCTACAAGCAATCAGGAGATATTGGCAGAGTAGCATTTTTTATGTTCAAGGTATGTTGGAGGGCATGTGTGCTTGTGAGGTCCATATGACAAAGGGCCCTGCCTGTTGCAGAGTTGTGGTCAGTGGCAGCAAAGCAGACATGCAGAGAAGAGAGAGATTCAGAAACTGGAGTCATCCTCTGTGACCAGGTGTGTGTAGGAACAGAGGGCAGAGGGACAATAAGATGGGGATGATATTGCACCTGGAGCTTGTGAGTGAAATCAGCATTCTTGAGGTGTCTGTGAGACACCACAGGGTGTGCAGGCAGCAAGTGACTTCTACCTTAGGTGCTTCGCCAGCAAACTGTAGCCTGAGTCATAGTGGGAGGGCCTTCTTCATGCTGGAGTGGAAGCTCTCGTGGTGCCTGTTACACATGCTGAGAATGGTTCTTTCAGCACAGCCGCCTTTGTTAAATATTATGATCTATACCTTAAACCTGATGCCCTCTTTATTTTTCACTTATTTATTTTCTAAATTTAAATTCTTTAATGTGTTACCTAAGTCTCCTTTTCCCCCCATTGACCTCTCCTCGGCCACCCTCAACCCCCAGCACATGCCCTCACCTTCCCTCCCGCCCCCTGACTGTCCATTGGTTATGCTCATATGCATGCCTGCAAGTGCTTTGGTTGATCTCTTACCCCCCTCACGCCCACACCTTCCCTCATAGGTTGGATAGTCTATTTGATGCTTCTATGACTCTGGATCTGAAGCACTCTTTAAAAGACTGGTTTTTGTATGTCTCTCGATGTACCTTGTGCATTCAGTAAATATATTGCCATAATCTTTATTATTATCCTCATTATTGCATTAAGTTTTATTTTAGAGGTCATCTAAGAGTACAGAGATATTACAGATATATTTCATTCATTAATTATTCATTCTTTCAACATTTTATGAGTTCCATCTTTGCTGAACAGTAGATTGGTGTTTCTTGGAAGTTTGGTAAAATGGTGACCCGATTAGAGGTAGTCACAGAAATTCTAAGATGCTCATAACTTGAGTTCTTAAAAAATAAATGTTATTGGAGGCTCTTTTTTCTTATTAAAGAGGTCATACCATGTAGTTGCCTTCCCTATAAAACACAAAAAAGAAATTAGAAAGTTATAAAAATTTCCCTTAATTATCACTCCTACTGTTAGGATTATATCTTTTTAGTCTGTACTCTATGCATAAGGTTTGAGTTGTTGTTTGGGGCTTTTCTGTTTCTTTCATTATAAATTTTATATTTCACATTTAAATTGTAACTACCCATATGTTTAATTTATCTTGCATAACTATGGTTTTCAAGCTGTTATTTTTAAGTAGCAGAACTATTATTTCAAACAAGGTCATGTATAGACCCCATATATATTGGAAAAATGGGAGAATATTGGGTGAGGATTAAAAGAGAAAAGAAAAAGACCTATCTAGATTTTTGTGCTTATCTATGTTTGTTTGTGTTTTTAAGGAATTGCTAGAAGTATAATTTAAGGATTTTGATAGTATTACTAAAAAGGCTGGAATTGAATTTTGTTTTGCTGATTAGGACTGTGCTTTAGTAGACTCTTAAGTCTTTGTTTGCATAAATATATTTCAAAATATTTCAGGTTTCCTCTTTGAAATTATCTTATACCTTTGCTAAGGTTGAGGTTATATCACTTATCCATGTGATCTCCCTGAAATAGCATCACTTCCATTGAGACATACCAGCCGGAACCATCTCTGTTAGCTGTGTTAGACCTCTGTGTGCACCGCAGTGAAAAGGGGATGTATTTTCTAAGAATACTGTGCCTGTCCCATGAATCAGTACTCAGGACATTTAAATCTAGTCAAATCTACCACATTTTCTTTTGAAATGTTTACAATCCTTGATAAAAGGGTGATTTTATATTAAAAATTTTAAAATAATTGTTATTGAAAGAATAGTTTGAACAATTTTTGTTCATTTGAGTTTTATTATTCTGTGTACATATGATTAGATTTGCTTTAGTGAACAAAAATACAGAAAACTTGCAAATATATGAATGCTTCTGAAGTTAGGGATATGAATGAAATGTGGAATTTACAACAGATACCTTTGTTTTCTTATTGATAAGCAAAAGATTTAAAAATGAGCAGATAATTAAGTTCAAAATGATTGTTTTGGTTGCATAGCACAAAAAATGCTTACTATACTTGCCTCACAACAATAAGAAAACATCTTCTCTCACAGGATTAAGTAAATTTGAATATATATGATTTCTGTATAATGAAAATATCTATAAGATAAAAATATCTATAAGATGAATATATTTGCTAAGAAGATTAGGCCATATTTGTGTTATTGGTACCTTTCCATAATAGTTTATTACTTAAAATACTTAAATAATTTTTCCCACTTAGATTCTCATTTGTTTAATATAGATACATAAAAGTAATTCCTGTAGAGTATTCTTATCTTTGCCATTATTAATACTTATTTTCAGGTAGGTAACCATCATTAGAAATTGCAGTATTATTTAAATTTCATTTGAAAATATATTTTTTCATTTTATAAATTGAACATTAGTGCACATATACTAGTAGTAATAACTATTTATGAAAAATGTGGATATAGATTTGTTTACAAAAGAATTTTATAATTGGTCTTTTGAACCTGGGGCTATTTTTCAAGTTTGCATTATTAATTTAGGCAATGACATTTCATTCTATTTAGATGTAAACCTGTACCCCTTTCCTAAGCTTTTACTGTCTAAAATATTCAAACATCTCATCAATTACAACTCAGTATATTTTATCATTACTCCAAAATTTTTTCACCATTAATTATTATTCATTATAATTTCAAAGCATAAATTGAGATTCATAGCAACTGTCCTATATTATTTATGCAGCAAATTCATTAGATTTGTTTCTACATTAAAATGGAAACAATCTAACATTTTCTATATTTTTATTTCCCTTTGCTATGTATTGTCACTTTTATATTAATGAGAAATAGAAAAGCTTTAATATGTTGTAAGTACCCTCTCTAACAATGTGAATCTGTTTCCCTGTATATTTATTAATATTAAACTGTACACTGTTTCACTGAGGGCACTGGCATTCACATAATAGTAGGTGGCCCTAATTGGACTTTCTTTTACATAAATAATCTTCTCATTGGCTTCCATATTTTTATTTAAGATTTATGGGGGAAATACAATAAGTGAATGTTAAATAGTAAATGACTGAGAAGTCACAAAAAGTAACACAAAATACTACCTGCAGTATTAAAAATATTAAGGATAACTCTATGCTGCGCTTTGTTATTTTGTAAATTAAAGAAAACTAAAATTTCAAGCCAAACTCTGGCCATTTGATCATTTATTTATTGCATCACTTTGATTGACCTGGTTATCACCTCTTTAAGACTCTGCTTTGGGTCAGATTTTTCGCAACTGCGTAACAGCCTTAGTACTTCCAACTATACATACACTCTTTAAAAAGTTTTTTTTTACTATTCTACTTTTCATTTTATTTACTAATTCTGTTCTCATTTTAATTACTTGAAATTATAACCCCAAATAGAAATATATAGCTGAGGAATAAAATCTATAATTCCTGCCTCATATTAAAGATTTACTTTATTGTTTTGCTAAACTTGTAGGAAATACTCTTTAGTTTTTTTCCCTTACTTACTGGTTTACTTAGCTCTTGACCATTGTATACCATAGAAGTCATTGATACTTTAGGTTTTGATCTCATGAACAATATTCTTTCCTTTTTGGGGTGAATGTAACATTGAATCCAGGTGTGGTATCCAAATAGAAATTTGCTTTTTGTGATACTTTCTAACATCTGAATATTTTGTCTAGTATTTTTTATAATTGAATTCAATAGGTTTTCACACATATGAGTGCCATAGGTAGAATTAGCTGTTTGTCACAAGTATTTGTGTACTAGAAATGTTTTGTCAAACGATAACTTTTAATTTGATTGAATTCTATCTTAACTTTGCATTGTGCTGGAAGCATTTTGGAGGTAATTTTAAGATGTAATAACAGAAAACCATGCTTGCAAAAATTCTTTACTTCCCCTTTAAAAGTTTGTATTACTTTCTCAAACATATATTTCTATAAAGTGTCTCAGTTATGAAAATTTTTCAGGTCTTAGATAATATTGTGCATTTTACGTAATTTGCCATGTGAACATCTTATGTGTCTTATGTGTAAAGCTGTAAGGCCAGCTATTTTAGGTGTTATGGCAGCAAGAATTCAGTGTGCAGTAGGATCTGTGTCCTTGTCTGCCAGGGTGTCATCAGCATCCTGAGCCAGGGAGATGGACTCCACAGAGGAGACTTTCTACTTTTGGGTGATCTCTTTAGAGAGTTTCAGTTTTCCTTTGGCCTATGCAGGCAGGTTTCCAGGTTGTACCAGGGAAAACAGTGGATAGAACAAACTTGCATTTGCCCCGAATAATGATAAGGAGGAAAAGTAGATGTTTGTCTGGGTAGTAGAGCATCATAGATACCAAGGTAGAGAAGTAAAATCATATATAACCAACAAACAGCATCCATTTCTTGTTCTGAAGAGTCAGAGGAAGCATTTATTTCTTTTGGGTGATTTTGAAGTTCTTAAAGGAATAATGATACTACATAAAATTAATCAAATGATGCCTCAAGCCTAGTTATATCAGAATAAACTTTAAATCATACTATTTTATCAGCAAAATAAATCAGAGATAGGCTAATACTGCATGATATCACTTATATGTGGAATCTTAAAAATAAAATTAATACAAGATTAAACTCATAGAAACAGGAGCAGAAATGTGGGTGTCAGGGGCTGGGGTGGGAAATTGGTGTTCCAACTCTCAGCTCTGAGATGGACAGGTCTGAGGGTCTAACAGCGGCGTGGTGACTATGGTTGTTAATACTGTTGTAAAATCTAAATTAGCTGAGAGAGTAACTCCGGTGTTCCCTCCTTCCAGCCTCCCTGAAACCCCCCCCCCCAAAAAAAAACCCATAAATTAAAAACAACAACACTATTTTTTGTCATTTAAAGTGCAAGTCAATACTATTTTATTTATCTCAATTATATATTCTCTTTATATTCTACTTTATTGTAACTGCTTATCCAGTTAGCAGAATAAAAAACAAATGTGCTAACCTAAAAATCCAGTTACTTTGCAAACCATGATGATTCCAAGGCTGTCTTCAGATTGTAGAGTTTCTTTTTGAAGGCAGTGTGTCCGTGTGTGGTGTGTGGTGTGGGCAGTACCTGCTCCTGAACTGCCCCTCCTGCTCTCCCCGCCACAGTTCAGCCAGCCACAGGCAGGTGTCAGTGTGGCGGTGCTGAGGGAAGCTGGTTTGGTCATTGAAGCAGAGATGCTGCCTCTGAGGGGCTGCTGGCATGTGTCAAGGTGACATTGTGGAGTTGGGCTGTCTTTCTAATGGAATGTTGTTTCTGGTAAGTTTAGGTTGGATTTTTTGAAAGCGTCCCTTACAAAATGACATAATTGTATCTTCAGGTTTTCTATAATGAATTATGAAACTAGCTGTTTGTAAATGTATTCTCCCCCTCCCCCAAATGTTTCGGCTGAAATTGGATTCTTTCTGAATAAGTATCTTCTCATTTTCTCTGATCATTTCTTTAGTGTATTTCATTTTTAATATAATCATGGTTTTGATTTGGTTCTGTGTTTTCCATACTGTGAGTGTCAAGCTGATTGTCGTATCTAACATGTCTTACCCATACTTTTCTTTTGTATCCTGTAACACCTAAGCACATGGGCTTCTCAAAACTTTGGTTTCAACCTGACAGTCTGTCCTGACACAGCACAAGTTTGTCAGGCCTTTAGTTAATGTTGGTAAATGCTCATCTAACAAAACTCATGTAAGTAAAAAGAATCTGTAGAATTGAAAACAAATAGATTCCATAGCATTAAAAATTGCTAATTGGTTCAGATATTTTTAAAAGGGAAAAAAAAAAACCTAAGGTAATTCCTTTTGTTTATCAGTACAAGAAAGTTGTTTTGTTGGTTGATGGAGCTGAAATAAGCTTTGGGATCACAGAGTAATTAAGAGACCCATTTGAACACAAAGTGACCACACACTCCCTGTGCTATCTCTTAAAGTAGAAGCAGATAAACATGTTTATTTAACCTGCTCTCCTCGAATCCCAAATCCAGTCATTATAAAAGGACCAAAGCTATCTTTGGGGAGGGTCTTTCTACAAGGAATTACTATGGACAGTCCCTTGGGTGGTAGTTAGATATATCTGTATATATTATGTTAGAAAGGAAGGCCTTAGAGATGAAAAAAAATAGAAAATATTTTTTTGGGGCAATAGTCTGTTGCATAATAAGTTATTCCTTAGACACTAGAGCTATTATCACACAACAAAACACTTGACTGTGTAACTATCTATATCTCCTGGCATTGGAGGCTCCCGCCATGTGCTTGTTAGGGAAGCTCTGTCAATTGCCAGGAGGGCTGGCAGCAGTGAGTGAAAGTCTGGCTCACCCTTTCATGTGTGGGTGGGTTTCACCCCTGAACTGTGGGTGAGGAAGAGAACAAAGCAGAATAAAGGAGCTTTGAAGTAAATCAGAGCATGTGACCAGTTGTCATTAGTTCATTGAGAATGCGATATATTAGTTATTTCATTTTATTTTCAGATCATTTGTTTCAACATATTCTGAAGTATTGCCTCTCCAGGCCTGTATAATTGTGGAAGAAAGAGAAAGAAGGCAAAGTGGGACCATTTAGAATGGGGTGCCGCAGCAGTGTGTGGGGTACAGGGGGTGAGGGCAGCATCTAGGCCAGCTTGGCATCTCCACCGTGAGCTCCTTTAATGGGATGAGCTGAGGCCCTTGAGGTGGTAGCGTGTGTTTCTGTTTTGCTTTCCCCTAAGAATGTCTGTGAAAAACAAGATGACATCATTTATGAATTGCATGTCTTTATTTTCTCAACTAAGAGAACATAGCACAAACTTTTTGTTGATTTTTTTTCCTATTTTGATGATTACTGTGTTTGTGAAAACATCTATATGGCAAGAAGGTCTCCTGAATTTATTTTCTTTTGGGGAAAGTTTGTAATTTGTTCCTTACTGCAGAGCAACCTTGGCCAGGGCTGAGGTGGGAACCACACTGCCACTTGAGAGGTCCTCATTCCTGGAGGAGGAAAATGAGTGTGCTTTGGGACCAGACTTCACCTTCATTGTGTTCAAACTTTGGAAATGCCCACAGGCTATCCAAACAGAGTCCTGTCAGGTGTGGTCAGTACTGATCTAGTTGAACTTGAAGGCATTGGTGCAATTGATATTTCCCTTGGAAAATGTGCAAAGTGGAAAAAGCAGAGGGCAAGTAGCACCTTAGGAGAGGCTGAGAGGTAGCCTCCCACATCAGGTGTGCAGTGACAGGAGGACAGTGCAGGCCGCCTGCTTGTCACCGAGAGGCCACAGCTCTCCTGGGAAGACCCACTGTGGCAAAGTGACGGGAACAGAAACTGAGAAGTGAAGGGATGGTAGGAATGTGTGCTGACTGGTCGTGGAGGGGCTCTGACTGGATGTCTGCTCTGTGAAAACGCTGGGGTGATGGTGGCAGGAAGAGTTCGGGATAGAGGAAAGGCAGTGTGTGTGTGTGTGTGTGTGTGTGTGTGTTTCATTAGTTTGCTTAAGATTGCTCTAAATTTTACTTAAATGCTTACCTGCCATGGGGAAAGAGCCAGCATTTTAGCTAATAGCATGGAAGGTTGGGGTGTTGTGAAGTGTGAGGGGCACCAAGGAAGTTTTGAGTAATCCTCCAGGACTTGTGGGAATCAGAGCCGTGCCTCACTGCTCCCTCCATGGGATCTCTCTCTGGAGATGGGAATGGGGCTTCAGAATTGCTGGGTCTTTCTGTCCATCTGCTAGAACAATGTTCCCACATTGGCGGGGATGGCACAGCACCAGTTGTCACCTGTGTCATGTTCAAAGTTTTGAATCAGGAATATGGAGACTATAATGGTATTATTCTTCCCTCCCTGCCACACACAACCAAACATTTCGATTTTATTTGCTTTACATGAAGAATTTCCACAAAATGCTACATTACTTTAACTGTTACATATAATTCAGAAATTTGCTGGGCACTAGTTAACAAGTCAGTGTAACCACTCAGCACACATTCATTGTAAATGTCGTCTTTTAAAATGTGACATCTTTTCTATGACTTATTCTAAACAATTTTTGCTAATGTCTCAAGGTTTTTCTAAGACTAGTAAATCTAACAGGCCACTGTAGTGACATCATTAGCCATTTATTGTGATGACACCAGACTCCCACCAATATTTATAGCCCATTCCATTTGCTTTACCTACCTTTTCTTTGGCTTACAACAAATAATTGTAAATTTGGTGCAGGTCTTTCATCAGCCATGGTCCTAATTACATTTTCTGTGTACATCTGTGCTATAACTTCTGTTGTACTGTTTTAGATTGACCCCTACCACCTTCAAATTGCCATATTTATAGAAATATGTAACTGCTGCAATGGTGCTACCAAGAGAAAGGCAGCAATAGGGATCCTGGTGGTGCTGGAGTTAGTGTGATAATAGGAAAAGTGAGGGCAAATCTGTCCCTTCTTAGGGTGAGAGGGACATGCTCTGTTCTCTTGACTTAGGGTGTGTGGCAACCGCTGAGTATTGTCAGTTGTCCTAGCCACTAAAAAGTGAACCTAAGTTATAGATTGTCCACAGGCTGATGCGTGCCACTTTCAGCAGTCACTGACATTTGTGTGGCTTTCCTTTGTTTGATTCTATTGGAATTTTGGCTGCTTTGTTTCATTATAAATTACAGTCACCACAAGATGGTTATGCCTACATCTCAATTTTTGGTGTTAGCTTGGTTTTTAACTTTAAAAATGAAAATTGAGATAGTTCTGTACATCTTGCCACCAATGTTTGGCATCATTTCTGTAAGTACAGATAAGGTAGTAGAAGTGGTCACCACAGCTCCTGAAGGGAGTGTGTTTTAGCATGGCCTGCAGCACCTTATTAAAATGGTCGAGGCCGCCACCTTCTCTAGCCCAGCTCAGCTTTCTGAAGGAAGATGGACCCAGAGACCCCAAGCAGGAGTGGGGAGAACGAGCCAGTGTGTCACTGGGATATGTCCTATCAGATTCCGGCAGCCAAGTGCCTGTGCCTGAGAAATGTGTGGTTGGTATCAGCATATATATGTTTTAAATACATGTTCTTTTAATTTAATGATTTCTGTATGTCCTTTGAAAAATGTTATGAATATAATGATTATACAATCCAAATCTTCTTGAGTTATGGGGACTAGTTTTCAACTACATATGCACACACATCTATTAACTTCCTTACATCTCTTTTTAACAAAACAATCTTAAAACATTGTGTGCTCTGATGTGAAAGAGGCTCCAAACCAGGTTCCTGTTTCCTTTTTAAGGGCTTTTGTAGTTTAAAAGTGGAATACATGTTTCCTTTAGCTGTAAAAGCACAATCAAGGCACCGTGATAAGTGAGTCAGTATTGTAAAAGTAAAACGGATTTTGCCTTCACTCACATGAGCTATAGGAGGAGGAAGCTTTATTGTCCCTGGGAAAGTGATAAGGCAGAGTAATTGTATATTATACTGTCCCGGAACATCTGCCTGAAGACTGTGGAGCAATTCATCTATCACGGGCACTCCCCGTGTTGTGTCTTCCTGCTTTAACCCGTCCCCACTGCCGGCCGGCACAGAGGTTCTGATAGGGACTGCGCCTGGGCTGGGGCTCACATTAATCAGTCCCCTTGTTCAACACTGCAGCTGACATAATTACAACCTGCACACAGCAGTTATTCACGTCGAGTCCTTGTCACTCGTGGTGGAAACTACAGCGCTGCGATCCCGGAGGAGATTGCCTTATCACGGAGAACAAGGGCCTCAGGAGTGGGAGAGAATAGAAATGGGAAAACATCTTGCGGGAGTACTATATATTCCTTTAAAACAAGACATTCGAGAGACTCACCCAGACACAGGGGCATTGTGTGCAGGCACTGAAATGAACCAGTTAGTGTTTTTAAGTGGGTTCTGTGAGCAGTTCTATAAAAATACACACAGATGATTAAATGTGGTCAGTACTCTTTTGTATTTAGTGACTCTTCTCTATTAACTTTTTCTTCAAATGTGATCATATCAGCTTAGAATTATAAAAGGTTTAAATGCTCCTTGATAGGATGCAGTCTAACAAAATGAATAAAGTATGCATTTTAAATCTACTATCAGGCATCTATACACTTAACTCCGAGAGCTTTGCAAGGAATAGAGTTAGAGCCAGGGAAGGATTCTTTTAAAAGACTTTGAAAGATAGGGAAGTGCCCCATCCCATGGGCCAAGGAGCAGAAATATCGACCGAGGAGCCGGAAAATAACCCTTCGTGCTGAGCTGCACCTCCGCACTCTAACCTGCACAGGTGAAGTGCCAGCCAGTTCCTCTCATGCCCATTTGTGAGGGTGGGTGTCTGCTTGGCACTGGAGAAGCGTTTACACTCAGGCAGC
>NW_006289416.1:8972461-8994689 GCF_000327345.1 Myotis davidii | reverse complement strand
ACCCCTACCAGACCTGGAACCTGTGTGCCTGTGTGATTTATGTGGTTGTCTGCAAAACTGGTGAGCCACGCTAGTATGTGCAGATGCCATTGCACATTACAAACCCAGCTTTTTTATTTTTCTCTCTAACTTTATTAGATTGTCCCAAGTAAAACCAGGGTCTGGTTTAGACTCTCAGAAATATTGTGAAATGTTTTTGGATCAGGAACACTTTTACTTATATCACCTTAAGTTTGCAAAGGTTTCCACTAGAGTGGCGGGGAACATCTGGTCCACGAAATCATTTGGTCTGGGCCTGCCAAGGCATTAGGGATGAGTTAATTAAATGTTTGACCAAATATAGCAGGCTAATTTTTAAGTTGATAATTTTGTATGGCCCACCAATGATGTTATAAATATCCAAATGGCCCTTGGAGAAAAAAGGTTCCCCACTTCTGCTAGAAGAAACTACAGTATATTTTCATATGTATATATACAGACATCAGAGATACATAAAACTTGATTTGTAAAGTAGTATTTTTGGAGGTGACTCAACGTTTCATGCATGCACATCTGTGTAGTTCAGGCCCCCGTGATGTGTCTGCACCTTTTTGCCCTCCTTAGCCTCTCTCACAAATGCGATTTGAATGGTTGCTGGGACAGAGAAGGTGGCCAAGGCTGCACTTTCTCATACTTTTTCTGTAAGGCTTCTCATCCACATGCCTTCCTGGTTTTCAGCATCTCACTTTGCCCAGTTTAGCAAGCTAACAGAAAGGGAGAGGATGACACGCACTCCAGAGACAAGGAGTGGGTGTGTCTCAGAGGTCCGTTCTTAACATCATGGCCCAGAAGCAGGGAGAGAACCTCACCAGCGTTGGGCACACAGGGCAGTTAGTGGGAAGAAGAGGAGGCTGTGCAGGGCTAATCCAGCATTCTGGTTTTCACACATCCTGAGCTTCCAGCGATGGTGTTAGCTCAACCTTGGAAATTATTTTTGTGGTCAGATAAGTTTGATGAGCACTCTATATATTTCACCCTTTTCCGCTTCTTCAGGCTCATAATGAACGGCATGTTAAAGATTCACAATATTCCTATCATAGAGAAACATGTCATGTTGTTTAATGAAGTATGTGAAACTTGGTCAGCAAGGCCTTCTCCCCAGAGCCCTGTAGAGATCATGCCGGACGAAGTATGCTGGAATATATCTATTCGTTAAAGGATAGACAACGATAATAACCGCTGCACATTTCTCCCTGAGACTTGGGGCATCAGTTTCTCAAAAGCACTAGTGTAAGGCACCTGATCCCTGCTCAGCTTACTCAGTGATTTCACTTATGTGAGCATTCATTCAGCCTTTTGACTTGATGTCCAGTGAAAGTCTATGAGGTTATGCTCCTTTCTCTAAGTTGATCTTTTCCTCTTTTTCTAGACTAATGACATATCAGTATATTAAGAAGGAAAATAGTTAAGAAATGTATTTTTTCTCTTTGGACTGGGGAAGAAGAACCAGGAGGCATCAAGATCTAGGGTCTGCACTTGCCGGTGGCTCTCTTTCCTTCACACAGCCTGTAGGGCAGTCCGAGTCCTGTGCAGGTGCATTTTGCAATTCTTATTTTTTCAAAGTGTGTGCAGGTGGCTGTTTTTGAAATGCTCAGTTCTCATTAAATAATTTGGGTTTCTAACAGAGACAAAGCTCAGTGCCACTGCCTCCAATTTCCTCCCTTGCTTTTCATTGTTTTCCAGTAGAGTGGGAAGTAAGAAGGAGCTCATTAGGTTGAAAGCAGGTCATGGCTTTTGTCTGTTGTAGGCGCCATGTGCACAAATTGAATAGAGGAGTAACTTGTGGACGTGGATGTGGGACCTTGAATGGTGAAGAAGAGGTGGGGAATTACATGCTTACTGTCAGGACACAAGGAGCAGTGTAACAGTCTGCAAAATTCCTGTTTGACAAACCAGTCTGAGGCACTGGTGAATCCATTGGTAAGTGTGTGGTTAGATGTTTTAAAATCAGGTTAGTAGCGCATTTTGAATAGTGGGAAAGCAAGATATTTTCAGGGCATCCTCAATTAAAGATATCACTGAAGGGGCGGGGAGTGTAGCAATCCTATAAGTGACAGCTGGAATTTTCAACTCTGTTTGAAAGTGATGTTTCACCTAATGAAGCCCAGCCTTTTGCTAAGGTTATTGATATGCATGACTTATATTCCTATCAAATCATATTTGCTTTGAGGACATATGAAAAATGATTCATTTTAATGATTATTTTGTGGAGTAGACAATAAATAATAGGATGAATAAATCCATTTTGAAAATAATATGTCAGTACATAATTTTTTTGTAACCACAGACTTTCCACATAATCCAGAGCAGTGATTAGGCTGAATCACTTCTGTTATGAAAGCGCCACCCAGGGGCTGGCTCCTGGGGACGGTCTAATGGGGTAGGCCGGAGCTGTGGCTGCCACGTGGCTCTTCTCCATGAGCACATGTGTGTCAGCTGCACTGAGCATGGCCGTGAGTGCTGGGACAGCAGCATAGTCTGGCACCTGCATAACTGGTCCACTCGAGCAGTGAGGACGATCAGTAGTGCACCACTCACCACCTGCTTCTCTGTATTTATAAGTTCCTTTTGCTTCTAACACTCACATAATTATAGGTAAGAAATGCAGAGCTCTTTCCAACCAAGATTCTAGAAATACTTTCTTCTAGCAATTTTATAATTTAGTGTTTTATGTTAATCTTAAATTCCAAAGGACATTTATTTTTGCATGGACCATAAGACTATAACTTATTTTTCCATGTAGCAGGCAGTTCACTCAACACCATTTGTTATATAAACCATCATTCCTCCTTGATCTGAAATGACCTTTATATCCCTTTGTCTTCTGGTGATAGCATTCCAAATAACATTTATCTATTTTCTAAACATTGTTGACAGAATGCTCCATTTTAGGCAGAGGAATATGAAATTCTTTATTTTTGTATAGCTTCTATCCAGTTTTAAATTTAAATAGCCAGATTGGTAATCTGAAATTATCCAGCTCCTTCCTCATGACCCCATTAGTGAGAATGTATGTGGTAGAGGGCTGTGTATCCTGGGCTGTGCTACGTGAAGGGAAGCAAGGTTTGAGCTTGTACATAGGAGACTTTCTTCCAGCCTGCAGTGATTGAGCAGCTGTGTGTTTCTCTCTCCCACAGAGAGTCTCAGGCTTGTTAGACTGGTTTTATGCTCAGGAAATTTGTAATTAAATACTGCTGGTTAAAAAAAAATGTGGTAACTTCTCAAGTTTAATTTATATAAAGCTTTTTATTTTTAAAATTATCACTTACTCACTTTGGATTCACGTTATAAAGATATGGCAGAAACCCCTTTCCACTGAACTCTTGGATAAATGTGTACTACAGTGAGTAGTATTGAAACACTTAACTACAAGGCAAGTACAGAAGCTCAAAGAGTATATTCTGAACAGGCAGGAAAAAATTGCATTTCCAAACATATACACATATATATACTAGATAACTTTCAGGAATCTATTTTTACTCAAATGAATTGAAATTGCTTTCTATAATCAGTAAGAAAATTGCTAGTAATGATCCAGATAGTTGAACTGTTTGCATTTAACAGGAAGACTGGTAGTAATAATAAAAAGTGAATTCAGTACCTACCACATATTCTGTACATATTTAATGTCATTCACCTTAACCCTCATGAAACCTTATGAGACTGAACAACAAAAAGTGTTCCTTGATCAGAAAGTATGGGAACCAAAGTGTTAAATAAAATTAACATATTTCTTTATGTAGAACTAGAGGCCTGGTGCATGAAAATTCATGCACTGTGGGGAGGGAAGGGGCGCCCTCAGCCTGGCCTGCTCCCTCTCACAGTCCGGAAGCCCTCAGGGGCGGGAGGCGACCTGGTGATCAAGGGAAGGCGACACCCCATCTCACCTCTGCTGCTGCCACTGCCGGCAGCACAAGCCTCGGCTGGTCCTGGTTACCTGAGCCTTGGGCGGCCCTGGGCAGCTGGTGGACTGAAGGGACTGGGCGCTGCCATCTTGTGGCTGTGGATGCCACCATCTTTGAGGTTGGGGGAATTAATTAGCATATTCCCTCCTTATTGGCCTTGGGTGCTGCCATCTTTGAGGGTGGGGCAGTCAATTAGCTTATTCCCTCCTTATTGGCTGTGGGCGCCGCCATCTTTGCAGTAATGTGAGGGTCAATTAGCATATTCCCTCTTTATTAGATAGGATTTTCAGAATTTTTTTACATCAATTTACACACACAACAAGCCAAATTGGTACACAGAAATTGCCTGTGTCTTAATGATGGTAATTTATTATTGGCTCAGGTCTCTCTAGTCCTGTGGTCAACTCAAGATGTTTGCCAGGCCAGCTCAGGACACCACAGTAGTGACTGGCGACATGGGACTGGGATAGGATTTATGATCTGGGGAGAAAGCAGCAGAGTCTGCGCTCTACCAGAGGTGACCCTCCTGCAGCATGGTTCATGTGATAGATTGGCACCTGTCTGGACAGGCCAGCAGACCTACAGGCACACCTTGCTTTATTGCACTTCACAGACACTGCATTTTTTATAAACTGGAAGTACACCCTTCATCAGCAACAAAATCACAACTCGCTGAAGGCTCAGATGAGGGTTAGCATTTTCAGCAATAAAGTATTTTTTATTTAAGGTATGTGCATTGTTTTTATAAGTAACCCTGTTGCATACTTAATAAGCTATAGTATAGTGTAAACATAACTTTTATATACACTGGGAAACCAAAAATTTTGTGGCTCACTTTATTGTGATATTTGCTGTATTGCAGTGGTCTAGAAATGACCTGCAATATCTCTGAGGGACACCTGTCATAGAAAATCCAGTCTTAGCTAGTTTGGCTCAGTGGATAGAGTATCTGCCTGCTGACTGAAGGACCCTGGGTTTGATTCCAGTCAGGGTCACATGCCCTGGTTGCAGGCTCTATCCCCAGTGTGGGGCGTGCAGGGGGCAGCCAATCAATGATTCTCTCTCATCATTGATGTTTCTCTCTCTCCCTCTTCCTCTTTGAAATCAATCAATATATATATATAAATAATAGTAATACTTGTCAAACTTTAACAACCATCAGAATACCCTGAAAGGCTTGAAAAACCTGATTGTAGGACACTATCCCTAGAGTTTGTACTTTGGTTGCTTTGCTTGGCTGTTTGCAGCTGGTCACACACCATTCAGGGTGGGGGTCCCCCTGGGGTGCCTGGCCAGTCTGGGTTAGGGGCTGAGGGCTGTTTTCAGGCTGGTAGTCGACTGAAGCTCCCAACCTCTCCTTTCTTTCTCTTTTTTTTTTATTCTGGGATTTATTTACTTTCTATCGCTGTCACTGGAACTGAGAGCTGGCTTTAGCTCTGAGGCTCGGCTCCAGCTCTGAGACCTCGGCTGCTGAAAGCAGGTATCTGGGCTTGTTTGGCTTCTATAACTGAAACACTGTTGCAGCTCTAGCTCTGAAGCCCGGCTGGCTGAAAGCAGGTTTCTGGGGTTTGTTTAGCTTCTATAATTGCAAAATTGTTTCTTAGAGTGCAGCTCAGAGGCCGGTAGCGGCAGCGGGGAACCTTGGCTTCCTCCATCACTGGAACAAGCAAGCCTCCTGTTCACTTCAGCTGCCTGGCTGCCGGCCACCATCTTGGTTGGCAGTTAAATTGCCTATCACCCTGATTAGCCAATGGGAAGCATGTCGGAGGTACGGTTAATTACTATGTTTGTCTATTATTAGATAGAATATGTATAAATAAAGTCCAGAGCCCTGGTCAGGTAGCTTAGTTGGTTGGAGCATCATCCCATATAGCAAAAGGTTGCAGGTTTGATTCCCAGTTGGGGCATGTATGGGATGCAACTAATCGATGTTTCTTACACCAATGTTTCCTTCCTTCTCCCTCTCCCTCTCCCTCTACCTCTCCCTCTCCCTCTCCCTCTCTTTCTCCTTCTCCCTCTCTCTCTTTCTCTTTCTCTTTCTCTTCCTCCCTCTCTTTACTCTCTCTGAAAAGAAAAAAAATCAATAAAAACATATCCTTGCATGAGGACTTAAAAAAATAAAGTCCAGAATTAGCTTCAAATAAATAACATGTTAATGAAGGTGCCATTTCACGTCTGAGGGAAAGATGGGCCATCTTTAATAACTGGTAGTGAGAGATCTGGCTGGCAGTCTGGATTCACATTTTATACCATGCTCTAGGATACTTTTCAAATGGATCTAATGTTTAATGGAACATGGTGCAACTATACAAGCCATAGAACCAAGTCTAGGGCAATTATTTTATAACCTCTAAGTAAAGAAGCCAGAACAAAAGATGAATGAAATAAAAAACTGCTTTTCATATGATAGCATAAGCAAAGTGAAAGGAAAAAATTGAAACTAAGGAAAAAAATTTGTGACTTTGTCACATAGGCCCTCTTCTTAATGAATAAGAGAATGACTAACAACCCTGTAGAAAAAGAAAAAATATGAATAGATAGTACATAGAAAATACATATGGCATTTCCGTATTTGAAAAGATTCATTCATTACAGAGAAGTGCAAATTGAAACTTTTAGAAATTAAAAATTGAAACTCCAGTGAGCTATCATTCTTCACCCACCACATTGGCAAAAATTCGAAAGTTTGGTAACACTGCATTGGCAGAATTGTGCAGAAACAGGCTCTCTCAAACATTGTTGGTGGAAGTATAATTGCTACAACTTCTCTGGAGGGCAATTTGGCAGAATTTATCAAAATCACAAAAGCATATGCCCGTTGACACTTGAAGCAGTTCCACTTGGCATCATGAGATTCTCTTGGCATCTGAGGAATGGAAAATGTTGTAACATGCTCAGTGACTGCAGCCTTGTTTGTACCCACAGATGATTGGAAACAACCTACATGCCCATCATTGGAGGATCAGTAATGTAGATCATGCTGTATCCTTACTGTGAAATACTGCACGGCTATTAAAAAGGAGAAGAAGAGGGTAGAGGAGAGGGGAGGGGTAGAAGCAAGAGGAGAGAGGCATCAAGACACTCACATGTATTAATGGGAAATAGCCCCACACCTGGCTCGCTGTTAGGTAAAAAAAAGCAAGGAGCTGAGGCATTATTCTAACAAATTTATGTACAAAGTCGGGGGGAAAAAGAACATACAGCATATCTATGGCTTGAAAAGGTCGATTTTACTTCTCCCAAAGACCAATAAGAAGTTATGAATTATACTTCCTGGCCCAGTGGGGGCAGTCTGGGCAGCATGGGCAGTAGTAGGAGGGAGGCTGACTGTATGCATTGTTGGACATGGATCTTTAAATACGTGAATGTATGTTTGTTCAATAACGTCAGTGGTACTTTCAAAAAATAATCAACATAAGATAAAGGAGGAAAACAATAGTAGAATTATTTTTAAGCTTCTTCTCCTTCAGTTAAAGAACATAGATTTAAATTTATATGTTTTGTCTTAATAGGCAGTAAGTGTATATGTAGTCCTGACAAGTATATTTGGGGGGGTTAGAAGTACTCGTGGTTTTGTATTTATTATTTTAAAATACATTGCCTTTGAACCGAATAAAATATTTCTTTGCTACATACTTTTTTAAGAAACCCTAAAATTAGTTCCCATGTCAAATCCTTTGCTAATTTTGGCTGTGATAGATAGATAGATAGATAGATAGATAGATAGATAGATAGATAGATAGATAATAGAATGATTGCTTGATAGATGATAGGTAGGTTGATGACAAATAGGTAATAGGTAGATAGATAGTAAGCTGCCTTGAGATTTTCAATGTGTTGTATTCAAAATTTAATCTGAAATCTCCTTGTGATTTAAAATGCCTTTGCATAGACATAGTTCATGCAGGTTGTGGTCCAGCCAGCACTTCATGAGTCCCTGGTCCTCACCAGGCCCCTGCACCTTTGTGCTGGATCACCTGCCTTCCTTGGAGCACTGCCCCATCCCTGCAAAGACTGCCTGTGTCTGCCCTGGTCCTTGTCCCACACTGTCCTCATCACTGTTGCTTCGTAATAAGCTTGAAATGAGAAAGAGTGAGTTTTCCAACTTAGGATTAGTTTTCTCTTGTAGGATTGTTTTGACTCTCTAGGTCCCATGTGTTTCTGTATGAACTGTAGGATTAGCATTTCAATTTCTATAAAAAATACAGGTGGGCTTTTGACAGGAATTCCATAGACTCTGTACATCATGAGTATTGTCATCTTAATAAGATTCAGTCTCCCAGTCTATGAACATGGTCATAAACACAATCTCTACCTTACCGTCAGTGTCAACCTGAACACATATCAGTCCCCCACTCAAAGACTGCGTGCCCAGTTGGCTCAACTGCTGCTTTTTCCTGGGTTATCTAGACATGTCCCTGTTTGGAATGCTATCTAGATCACCTGACTTCTGCACGACCTGTCCTTGATGAGCCACTTTGGTGGTGCCATTCCAGTCTCTACCTGAAAGTTCTGTTTTCTGGAAGAGTCACTTTTGGGCTAAATATCATTCAGAATTACTTAGCAGAAGGAGTCCAGTCTGTTTATTATTTGATTAATCTTGTGACATGTTTAACTGAATGTTGCGTGATATTCTCAAGTATAAGGACTGTTTGCCACTACTTTGTAGTTATTCTTCTTTAAATGATGGTGACATAATACGTTATAGCTTTTACTTTTTTGGCTTGGATTGGAATAGTTTGGTTTTTGTAAGTGAGAAAAGCTTTTTATCTCAATATCTTAAAAAGTTTTATGTTGCACAGCATTAGATGTGGAAGAGTAGATTTTGACAGCATACAAATACAGTTACCCATGAGATATAGGCAATGTATCTGTTCTCCTTTTTTACATGTATTTAATGTTTCTTATGTGTGTGTGTAAAACAGACAATTTAAATACATATACACAGGTGTGCTATACTTAAATGTATATAGTGTAAAGATAGCATAAGTAAAAATATATGTGTATATATCAAGTTCCATAGCACTTTTCCTCATTTTAGTCTTTATTTTTAAATGAAAAGAAGCCTCTCAGCCTTTTTAATATTCACTCCGTTCTCTGCTTGCTTCAGTAATAGTCCCTTGATTATTAGGGTTCCACATGCCACTTGGGTACTGAGAGATGTTGGTTTATTTTTGTGTGAGACACACCCTTCTCTAAAACAAAATACTCTGTCTTCAAAGTCATCCTTCTTTCACTGATGATTAGGATTCGTTGCTTACATTGTCTCTCATCTAAGTGTGCATCCTGCATTGAAATGGGTATATTCTGGTCATTTTGATTTCTCCACTTGATCAGTGATTGTCTTTGATGACTCTTAATGCCTGGCTTTTTCCATAAGGAAATAATACAGGAATTGCCAGGCCTAATAAACTGCTAGTTAGGAATTGTAATGGTTTTGTTTTCTCTCCGCAGTGTCAGTGAGCAAGGGTGAGTCTAGTAGGTGGAACACATGGCAGGTCTGCAGAGTCAGGGGCAGAATCTGGAGCAGTTCTCCCAGCTGGTGGGAACTCCAGCTGTGGTCCTCTTCATCACAGAAGCGGATCTTTCTGCATCCCCGTCAGATATTTTCCTGTTACTCTGCCAACAAAGGGCAGAGCTGTTATTCCAAGGATATCTACACATTCAGGGGACTCTACCACCTGCCATTTTCTGGAGTGTTCTGGTACCGTTGCTCTGTGAGTGCTGTAAGTAAGGAGGGCTGGGCTGCACTAAGAAGCACTGGCCTTGGGGACAGAAAACCTGTACCAGATCCGACTCCGCCAAGTTCTACCCCATGGCCTCCACAGTCCGCTTCTCCCAAGTCAGACCGTCCTCTGTATGACCATGCCAGGTCTCCACCCGGGGGATAACTCCAAGGTGGAAGGCCACTGGAGGCACAGGAGCTGACATTAGGTGCTTACTATTCGTCCTCCCTGGTACGATGGTTATTAATTAGCAATAGTTATTTATATGAAAAGCAAGCTTGGTGATCCAGTGTGACAAGAAGGAGAGGCTGTGTTTGCATATGGTCGCTAACTGTCTTACATTAGTCCAGGTCAGCGATTTTCCACCGTTGTGCGCAGGAGGTTTTACATGCAGTGCCTGACTAGTTAGGGGCACTGACCTCTTTTCCCTTAAATTGTCAAATAAAAAATGACAACAGTCAACACAACACTAGCCATCTGATGTGAATGAATCAAAATTATTCCTATTTTTATTTTGGTCAGATTGGCAAAAAAGTTTTTCTTTCTTGGTATGCCACGGAAATTTAGTAATTAGTTTTTGTGTGCATCGGATGAAAAGGGTTGAAAATCTTTGGTCTGAGTTCTAAGAGCCCTTGTCAGAGGCAGGCTGGGAACAGCTGAGAAGGTCTCTGTTGTTCCAGTTCCTCCTCCTCTACCTTCTCTTTCATGTCTGTTGTTGTTTTAATTTTATAAAAAATGTAAACACTATCATATAAATCATAAAGTCTATTTGGAAAATAAAGAGAAGAGGGCATTGCTGTGTAGCTGCATGAATATCTTGGTGTGTTTCTAGTTTAAACACAGGGATTTGTCTGAATTACTCTTTCTGACCGTACGTAGTTGGGTACATACATTTGATGGCAGACCCCGCCTGTGGACGGGCAGGAGGTGGCAGACTCCTTTCCAAAGGAGCATCTCTTGGATCCGGTATGGGACGCTCCTGTGAAACAGGATACCCCTTAGGAGACAGGTACTGGGCAGGAGGCAGGTACTGTCCCTGTCCCCTCCTCTGTGGAATTCTGTTCCTAGTGCCATATTCATGAGCTTGGCCTTGCTGAGGTGATATCCTCCATACTCCTCTTGTCATCT
Source organism: Myotis davidii (assembly GCF_000327345.1). NCBI lineage: Eukaryota > Metazoa > Chordata > Mammalia > Chiroptera > Vespertilionidae > Myotis > Myotis davidii. Next base: position 8,983,891 of record NW_006289416.1, on the reverse strand, counting down.
AGGAATGGGTCCCTGGCTCTCACGCCCTGTGCAGCCTTTACATGTGAGTGATGGCATAGTTACTGTGAAATGTTGGGTTATGGCCATTTTTGCATTCTTCACCAGTGTTTCCCGGGTGCACACACTGAAAAGTGACTGTTACACACAAATGCTACCACAGAGCAGACTGAGGTGAGGGGCGCTCCATGCAGGTACTTCCCGGAGCCTTCTGTGACATGGGACCTGATGGCTACCACCGTGTCCCCACCTCGTTCAGCCGTGCAGGCTTTTCTGCAAGCACGTCCATCCTGCTGGGTTTTGTTCCTGCAAAGGGCCTCAGGCAGTGCCCATACGCAGGCTGCCCGATTCTCCCCCGGCATTTTGTGCTCTGTGGGAATCTGAGCTGGCCCGATTTTTTGTTTGTTTTTTTCTGGTTAAATTTGAATGGGATTCTTTTTGTTACTCATCTGACAGTGACAAGGACAGAAGAAAGCAGCAGTGCCTGTGTTCAGAGGGGACTGGGTGTGCAGTCCTGTTGCAGAGATGGGGAGGGAGGAGCAGGCAGGACCTGGGCTTTGCACAGCAGGTCCCCCATCTCTGGTCACGTCAGGCCTTGCGTCTTGGAATCTGCAAGAACACTGGGCGAGGAGCTGACTCCTGTCTTCAGGTCAGCTGGGTGCAGAGTTGTCATTTTCAGTCAGAATCTGCACAGTACAAGGGAACTCGGTGGCACTTAACGTGTTGCCCACATGGGGGTAGGGGGCGTTTCTAGCTGCTCTCCTAGCTGTAAACTGTTTCCGAGCCTTTCTGGCAGGCACTTACACAACAGGACTTAAAGCCAGAGCTGCTTTATTTCCTTGAAGCTGCAGATTCATGGAGGTGACAGTGTGGTCTCTCATGCTGGTCCTCAGTGTGAAGGGCGTGCTCTCGGGGTGAAAGAAATGCCTTTACTGCCCTCACGGGGTACGAGAATAATTTGATATTAAAATGAAAGGACCTGGCGCTTTGTACTTTCACTTCTGCATAGAATGAACCTTGAAGGTGAAAGACCTACTCAGAAATGAGCACCAGGGTGACAAGAACTACGGACCTCATAAGAGGAGTGTTTGTACAAGGTAGCACTAGTACAGTAGTGAGAAAGGTGCCCAACACATTGCAGGCCTTTGTGTTAGCTTATGCCAGTGTTTGTGGTCTGATGTCATCTATTGGGCCTTAATTCGTTTCCTTTTCTTTCTTACTTCCTTGGTAGGTCAAACTGTGCTGAAAATATCCGCAAACACATTTTACATACTGGCAAACACGAGGGGGTCAAGATGTACAACTGTCCCAAGTGTGACTACGGCACAAATGTCCCTGTGGAGTTCCGGAACCACCTGAAGGAACAGCACCCTGACATCGAGAACCCTGACCTGGCATACCTGCATGCAGGTAAGGGCCGCAAGTCTTTCATATGTGCGGTTTTTAAGAGCACTTCATTTTATTTATCACAGTAGTTATGATGCAATTTGTCCATTACGGCCATTTACTTTAATGTCTTAGAGTTCGTGACAGTATCTGCTCCAAGACTTACAACAGAGGACATTTCGGTCTTATCCCACTCAACTAGAAAACAGTCTAAATATGACACAGTAATCATCCAAGGGCAACAGAGTTAATAATAGCAAATATTCAAAACAGTTGCACTGAAATTATAGTTGTTTGCTCTTCATATTTTGACTAATTGAGAAAATTTTAAATTTATTTTCACAAACTATTTGTGATTGAAAGTATTATGCCCAATTGCTTTGGACCACGGTTTTCCAGTGAATACCTGGAAAGGAAGAGCATCTGACCAAGGAGAGAGTGGAACAGCAAGGGTGAGGGGACATAGTACCTTGTTCCCAGGAGGTTAGGAGGGCTCTGATGCCCAGGACATGTTGGTGATGGCAAAGGCTGCTCCATTCTCCTAGCCTCGTTGGATCACATCAGGTACCCTGGAAGGATTTGAGGTGTAGCACCAGTTTATGGTTTAATTAACAGCATGCCTGAGTGTGGAATATTACTGTGCAGAAGTACCAAGTGATGGGTATGAATGTGGGCAAGTATCTCAGGAAGTTCTGTGTTTATATCATATCCATGGGTACAGGGATGTTTTAGGCAGTGGCTTTGGGATCAGTTAGAGCTGCTTTTAGCGTCTGTTTCTTTCTTATTTGCCGTGTGACCTCAGATAAGCTAATTTCATCATACCTGAGATTTCTCATGTGTAAATCCATGTGGTAGTATCTGTTTAAAGCAGACTATCGGTTGGCAACCGCTGGTTTAAAGGATCATTGAGAATTTAAGAAGGTAATGGCTATGAAGCTATGAGGCTCTCAGCACAGTACCATCTATGCCTGGCATGACTAGGGATCCTGGGTGTGGGTGATGCTGTGAATGTGACAACAGTGTCTGAAAGACTTGGGACAATCCACCCACAATGCACCACTTGGTTTGCAAATATGTAAACACTGCTCATATATTCTCTACAATAAAAGAGACAGAACTTGGTGGTAATTTGAATTAGCAGAATATCTATACATTGGACAATGTCTGCATATAAGGTTATTGTAGTTTTCTGCTGATGTCTTATTTCCAGTGTCTTTGCTTATGCCCACATGATTGACTTTTTAAAGTATTAGTAGAATTTTTGATTTAGTAATCTCTGTTGTATCCAGGGATAGTTTTGAAAAAGAAAAACAGGTCATTTGTCTGCATTTTGGTGATGTTACTGAAGAGGTTTTGAACTGCATTGATGAAGTGAAATTGAAGCATCTTCTGCCATAGTCCCTGTGGGTTCTGCATTAATATGAGTGCCTGACAGCAGATTCCAGAACTGCTGCGTCTGAAAGGGCCAAGCAGAGCCAGCTCAGGTTGTGGTTGTCTGCAGTGCTGTTTCAAGTCCTGTCTGCGCCTCTTCTCAAGGTGCAGCTGATCTGTGCTATCTCTCTCATCCGTGGCTCCAATTAGACATGAAAAGTGGGTTATTCCCCTAAAGTAAAGTATCTCTAACTTTTAAATGAAGGAGACACCAGAGAAAGGGGGGGAAGCTGCCTGGGGAAAACATTCCCTTTGCCGTCCTGCACCAAGGGAGACTGCTGTGCAGAATGAGAAAATGACCCCCCTTTCCTTGTATGTGTGGGATGCTCGGGTGTATACCCTACTTTTCTGTTGATATTTTTATAATTCTGTGAAGAATGTTCTTCCGTGTAAGTCATAGTAGCAGTCCTCAGTATTTTCACAAAACAAAATCTATAGGTACATATAAGTGTCAACTGTGTATTCTTTCTTCTAGGCAAAATATTGCTCTTCAGTAATTCTTTTGCTTTGGTTAAGAGAAAACTTTAAACAGGTGAATTTTTTAGATTGACTGAGTCTTTCTTCAGCCTTACAACTACATCATTTGTAATACGTTTAAGAATGTGTGAAATGAGCCTTCTTCTGTCTCTAAGCATTGTGCCTAAGAAAGTTTTCTTGAGAATTCCAAAGGACAGACTTTGAGTTGTGCCTGGGCAGCTCAGAGGTTTGCTTCTGGGGAAGTAAGCTCCCTGCTTGTGGACAGAGTCTCCTGGAAGACTCAGGCGTGGCCTGGCCACTTTCCGAGAGTACGACACCAGTCCGGACTGAAGGTGATTGAGGTATTTCAGGGTTTTCTCTGAGAAGCCTGGACTTTAACTGTAGTAAAGGTTAACATCTTTTCTAAAGGTGATGATCAAGTTTTGTTCTCTTTTCAGAGGAAATTAAGCATTAAGTGAAGACAATGGTATTTCCCCAAATTTCTTGTATTTTTCTGCTGTCATAGTTTTTTAAAAAACATTTAAATTAATACGATTTTCATCAGTTCTTACATAGTAAGACTTGATCATTTAAAATATTCTTTAAATTATTACCTGAACAATGCTATATAGCAGATGAATCTGTCATACTCTCTTCACAAATTGGGATTTTCATATTCTCTAAGATAAGCAATTTTTTAATTCTTTAGAACGTATTATTTAACTGCATTTAACCCTCTTCCATGGCATTTTCCTCTTACCCACTTATGAGAATAAGAATGGGAAAGTTTGAGTCTTATATCTAAACTCCAAATCCCTTTTCTTTCTAATGGTAACTAATTCAGAACCATTTAAACTGTACTTAACTGATTCCTTAATTCTCTCCAAATGTCTTACTTCATACTCAGGCAGATGAAATTTCATCTTCCACCTCTGAGCCCATTTGCTTAATTTCACAGTTAGGATGAAGCAGCTGCACCCTTTGTCTCTTCACCACCCCCTTGGTTCAGCGGGATATTCAGATTTCCTAAAATAAATGATTTTCTCCACCATTAATTAAAATCATTAGTCTTCTGATACGTAGACCTTGGAGATGTAGTCTTCTCCCCAATTCCCAGGCCCTCTATTTTTAACCGTTACTTTCACCCCCTTTTGTTAGTTGGATGCTCTGACACATGTCATGGCGTTTTGTATAAAATTCGTTTTGTGGAAAGGTCCAAAAATCCCAGAAAATCCTGACAGTTTCTCATTGGTTCTCCCTTACCTAAACCAATTATTACTTCAACCTAAAAAGGAAGGAAATTTTTTCTGACAGAGCCTTTGGTGAATCTGTGCTGACTCACTCCTATTAATGTGTACCTCCCCAGATGTATCATTAAGCTCATCCATAACTATCATCTCAAATTTTCTTCCTAATATAGATGTTAGACTTGCAGTCTATAATTTTCAGCCTCTCCCTGCTTGCTTTTTCACCTTCAGACTGGATCCCTTGTTTTCCAGTCTCTGATACTTACCCACTAACAAAAGACTTCCTAAAATAATTAACAATTCAACAATTGGATTCTTTAACCTCAGTCACTATCCATGGGTTAATTTACTATCTTTCTAATGCCTGCTAAATGTCTTTGTTCCTTTCAAACTCCTGTCTAAATCTTCTCTCTCCTCTGTAAGGCTCTGTCCTCTGTGTCCAGCATGACAAAGCCCATTGGGTATTTTGGTAACTGGCTTACTCTTTGAGTCTTTCTCACTCTCACTCCTGTTGGAGTTCCTAAGTTTAGAACTATCTTTCATTCCTTGAGGTCAGTGGGTGAGCAATGTCAAGATTATCATCAACCACTTTTCAGTAATATAATTGCTCTCTGGGACTATCATCTCATTGGTGATGTTTATTGACACTGTTTACTGGTAAGTTTAGCAGACCCTCTGTATTCAGCACCACCTGTCTTTTGTTTAATTATTACTGAAATCGTTTTTTAAAACCTAATTACACAGGATCGTTTGGGTGTCTGTTAAAACTGCTTAATGGGCTCCAACCTGGCTTATTCAATCAGCCTCTGGATTTACTCTTTGCTCTTTTTATTTTTAAAATGTTTTTTTATTGATTTTAGAGAAAGAGAAAGGAAGGGGGATAGAGAGATAGAAACATCAATGATGAGTGAACATCTTTGATCGGCTGCCTCCTGCACGCCTCCTACTGGGAATTGAGCCCACAACCCGGGCATGTGCCCTTGACCAGAATTGAACCCAGGATCCTTCAGTCCCCAGGCTGATGCTCTATTCACTGAGCCAAACCAGCTAGGGCTAATTATACATTCTTAAATATTTTAAAATGTCATCTGCCTATGAATACATGTTTTTTTCTAACTTTATTGTGTCTGAAAGCTAACTTTATCTGCTTGACACTGTGGAGCAGGGGTAAGGAAATATTTGCCACCCCATGTCTATCTGGCCCACCCTCTGCCACTGCCTTCCCAGGGCCGAAAGGCCATCCTATTTTTATCTCTGTAGGGTGTCCTGTTTTAGGTGGTTAGTGTGTGATACTGAAGAGTTCTATTATTTTACAGTCATGTTTTGCTTTTTGAATTACAAAGAATGAAAGAGAAAGGGTAATAATTGTGTCTGTGCCAAACTTTTTTGCTAGGCCATTAAGTCTTCCAAACATGTCTTTGTTAGGTGCTATTCTGATATTATTTCATGATGTTAGAAAGTAGGGCTTGAAGAGGTTACCTTGCTTGAGGGGGCTACATAACTGCATTATGGCCCATTGAAGTTCATGCCTGTTTGTCTCCAAGAGTTTTCCAATTGCATAATCCTGCATATGCATGGATTTAGAAAAGAGAGCAAACAGCACCTGTAGTTAATGAGATTCTTATCATGGAAGCCTTAACATTATGGAGTTTTAAGATTTCAGATAATCTGTAAACAGGTACTAGGAAGTAGCATGACATGTATGATTGAACAAAACACTAGGACAAATGTTTTCACAGCTGTACTGCTGCTAGTGCAGAGCCTGCTGAATGGCCGGACAGTGAACTAGGGGGTTTAGTGTCCTGAGATTATTGCTGTTGAGATATGTGACTTTAAGCAAGTCACTCAACCATTCTGTGACTGCATTCTCAATTGCAAAATGAATAACTGTGTTTAGCCTTTCTTTTGAATATGAGGTTCAAGTGAAATAATGCCTATGAAAGAGCTTTGAAAATTATCTGTATTGAGACGTTCTTTACCAAAAAAGCTAGTGGCCTTTGTTATTGCTGTTTTAATAGTAGAAAATAGAAAGAAAGGATTGGAATGAGTTTGTATGTATTTTAATTTGCCATTAAGAGTAATGAATCTCATACTGTGGATATGTGTGTGTGTTAGTGGTCATACATGTATTAGCGTGATAGTCTGCACAGATATCCAAAGTTAGGTCAAAAATGTCTGTAAACAACTTTTTTTCAGAGTGGAAACTTATCACCTAATTTTTTTGAATTATTTCTAGTCTTTGTATGTTACCTTCTATATATTTCTAAAACTAATTTTTTAAAAAAGAATATAATTCTGAAATAATGTCCTTTCTAGTGTATATTTTAATATTCTGTGAAGTCCATAATGGCACGCACAACATTTAAAATAAAGTCAGAGCACATAATTAAAATACAGCTTTTATTAGTAACACCTAATAAAATTGGCTAAAGGTATCAAAAATTCATGTAAATCTATTCCATTTATCATCTTTGATGATTTTGGGCCCTGAGAGCTCTCAGGCTCTTCCTCTTGCTACCTGATCTTACAGAGAAGGTATAAAGTACTGTTTAAGTTTTTCCATAATAAAACCTCTATCCTCTTTTTTTGTTGGGAGGCCTAGCTGAGTATAACGAGCCTGTAGAATCCAGAGCCCCTGGGGAACTTGCTCAGGCTCTCTCCTGGCTGCCGCAGGTTACACCGGCACTTGCAGTGCAATCACCTCATCAGCAGGCAAAACTGTGATTTATCTGGACTGACATTTGCAGCATTTATGAGCTGAATTCTGAACATTAAAAATTTTTTAAAGAAAGGAAACAAAATTGTGATCTTATCCCCTCTGACAACTTCATTTATCAAAATTTTAAGGGGAAAAAAATTGATCCTGGAAGTTACAGTGGGGGCAGTGTGATTGTATCAGATGATTGATATGGCTTTATTTTTATAGACCGTTTACCAACTGTTTAGTTCAATATAATTTATATATTAAAACCTTTACACTTCCTCACAGACATACCTCGACCCCGACTAAAATGCAGTTTCATGTGAGGGGAGCAGGCAGGTGCTGACAAGGCCTGCAGCTGATGGTGCCATCAGCAGAGAGCAGCACTACTGGTCTTTAAATTACGAGGGAAGTTTGAGTGTACTGTGTAATTAGCTCTGAAGTTTAGTTTAGAACACGTGAAAATGCACCTTATGATTCACTTGCAATTTCATTATTTCTGTTTCCAGTAAATAGAATTGGCATTTAGCAAGTTGTCTGATTTTACTTTTTATTTTGAAATAATTTAAAACATACAGAAAAGTTGGAAAAATAGCACAGAAAGCTCCATACATTTTTTTTTACTCAACTTTGCCAAATGTGGACCTCACAGATAGCTGCAATACATGTCCACCAAAGGGTTAGAGCTGGCCCAGTGCCTTCCCTCGCTGTGCACTTGATGCAGGTCTACCAGATTCCCCTTGTATTGTTTCCTTCTCCAGAGCTCAGCTCAGGCACCAACTCATCCTTAACCACTTGTGTATGCTCAGTCTTCTCCAGTACATGGCAGTTTTTAGTCTTTCATCATCTTTCATGTGCTTGAGACTTTTAAAGAATATGTATCAGTTATTCGCACACTGTCATTTATTTTACATTAGTCTGATGTTTACTCCTGATTAATCAAGATGATTTTTTTTTTTTTTTAGAATTCCCCAGAATAGCTGTGTAGCATGTCAGGGGTACATCATGACAGACAACATAACCTGGATGGCCTATACATGGTATCTCTCTGTTTCTCTACAAAAGATTTATTGTTATCCCCTGTATAATTAATGCACATTATGGGAGAGATAATTTTTTACATTTTCAGTGAATTCTGCCTACAACAAGACCTGTGGAAACCTAGTGATTTTCCCTTTCCCTCATTCCTTCTACCATTTAACTGGAATTCTTCTTTAAGGAACACCTGTCCTTTCTCTCCCAGTTTTTTTTAAAACTTTAAATTCTGTATTATTTAAAGAATTATATATGGCTCCTTCTTTTTTACAACAGTGTAGTACATTGTGTAGATGTGTGACAGTTTTTTAATCTACTCATCTGCTGATGGGCACTTTGGCTGTTTCCAAATCTTAGCTATTGTAAATTGTGCTGCTATGAACATAGGGGGAGGGGAGTGCATATATCCTTTCTGATTGGTGTTTCTGATTTCTAGAAGTGGGATCACTTGGTCAAATGGGAGTTCCATTTTTAACTTTTTGAGGAAACTCCATACTGTCTTTGCCCATTTTTTTTTTATTAGATTGTTTATCTTCCTTTTGTTAAGTTGTATGAGTTACCTATAAATTTTGGAGATTAAACTCTTAACATATATAACATTGGCAAATATGTTCTCCCATGCACTGGGCTCTCCTATTATTTTGTTGATGGTTTCTTCTGCAGTGCAGAAGATTTTTATTTTGATGTAGTCCCAGTTGTTTATTTTCTTCTTAGTTTCCATTGTCTTATGAGCTGTGTTGGTAACGATATTGCTATGACATATGTCTGATATTTTGGTGCCTATGGATTCTTCTAAGATTTTTATGGTTTCCCGTCTTATGTTTAAGTCCTTGACCCATTTTGAGTTTATTTTTTGTATGGTGTAAGTTGGTGGTCTAGTTTCATTTTTTGTATTTTACTAATTTGTATTAGTATGAACTCACTTTACTCTGTGGCTTATACATAGTTCAATGACACTGTGTTTCTTGCTGAAACTGCTCCAGCTCTGCCATACTAGCTGGGCTCTTCCATGGGCTGCTGTATCCTTTGATTCACCCTGTCCTTTCAGGAGCATCCTTTTACTCTCAGGCAGCACATGTGCTCCAGGCTCATTGGTGATTTTCCCGCTCTTGTCCTGATACCCACCTCTTCTTCCAAGAGCGCTGGTTCCTGTTTTGGAGAGGAGAATTCAGAAACAGAGATGTGTTCTCTGTGTGTGTTCATTGCTTCAAGCCCCCTGCTTGTGTGCCTTCTCAACATACAGAACCAGGATACCTACATGTGCACAGTAACCCTGTGTTCCCGTGAATATACATTGTTTTACCTGCCTGACTCCCAGTCTGTCTAGATAACAAATTTTCTTAGGCCAAGATGTAAAAACCTAAAATTTTGAAACCATTAGAAGAAAATATAAACAAATGCTTGTGACCTTCGATTAAGCAGGGGTTTCTTGGATATGATACCAAAAGTACAGACAATAAAAGAAAAAATAGATAAATTGAACTATGTAAACATTAGAAACTTTTATGCCTCAAAGAATACCATTAAGAAGATGAAAGGAAAACTTATAAAATGGAAAAATAAACTATAAATCTATCTGATGAGGCAATTGTATACAGAATATATAAATAAAATTTATAACTTAATAATAACTAGTCAAATAACCTAATTTAAAAATGGCAAAGGATCTGAATAACCATTTCTCCAAAGAAGATGTGTAAATATCCTGTAAACACATGAAAAGGAGCTCAACATCATCACATGTCAGAAATGCAAATCAAAACCACAATGAATTACAACATCTAGATTGTTTACTTTTTCTGGCAATTATAAATAGAATTGTTGTAAGCATTCGCATATAGACTTCTGTGTGAAAGTTAGGTTTCATTTCTTTTGGGTAAATAAATACCTGGACATAAGCTTCCTGGATGATATGTTTATATTTAACTTTTAAAGAAAACTATTTTCCAAAATATCTGTACATTTTATATTTATACTGGGGCCCATTGCACACATTCGTGCACCTTGAAAGGAACTGTGGACCACGAGGCAGTGGTGGGCACAGGGGTGGGTCTCGACCCATCCTCTGCAATCCTGCCCGGCCCCTCATGCTGCAGCCCCTGGTCCCCTCTCTGCCAGCAACCCCACTCCTGTTGCTGCCGCTCCCATGTGCTGACGGTGCCAGCCCTGCTCAAACCTGTTGATGGCACAGAGCGATTGGGGCCCTTGCCAGCAGCAAGTGCGAGCAGGGCTGGCGCCATCAGTGGATGTGAGCTCTGGCTGCTGCCCCAATCGCCCCTCAGGAACAGGGGGAGGTGGAGAAGCCCTCAAGAGTGATCAGGGCTGGCAGCCACTGCTCATACCTGCTGATGGCGCCGCGCAATCGGGACCAGTACTGGGTACTGGCAGTGGGTGCAAGCAGCGGCTCCAGCGCCAGCTGCAGGTACAAGAGGGGCCAGTGCCAGCAGCGGGTGCAAGCACTGGGCAGGACCACGGCACACAGGAGCAAAGAATTTTCAGTAACCACCAGAGACTCACCCCAATGATAGCGACCAGCACCCCAACTTGGTCTGGCGCTCCCGCTCACCTGCTTCACCATCCTGCCGTGGCCAACGCCTGCCATGTTCCGCCCACACCCCCTGGTGGTCAGCGCACATCATAGCAACTAGTGTTCGGTTGTTTGGTTGTTCTGCCATTTGGTTTATTTGCATATTAGCCTTTTATTATATAGGATTTATATATGAGTTCTTATTTAACTGGCATAGTTTCATTTTTGCAATACAAAAAAATTCTGGAGGTTAATTACACAACGGTGTAATATATTTAACTGTACTGCACTGTACACTTAAAAATAGTTAAGATGGTGCCCTGGCTGGTATAATTCAGTTGGCTGGAGCATGCAACTAAAGGTCTTGGGTTGAATTCCCAGTTGGGGTATATGCGGATGGACGTTTCTCACATTGATGTTTGTTCCATTCCAAGTAGGGGGGATGCAGGAGGCAGCCAATCAATGATTCTCTCTCATTATTGCTCTCTCTCTCTCTCTCTCTCTCCCCCTTCTGACCTCCCTCACTCCGTCTTCCTCTCTCTCTAACATCAATAAAAGCATGTTCTCAAGTGAAGTTTAAAAAGTAAAATGGTAAATTTTATGTTGCCTGTATTTACCACAGTTAAAAATTTTAAATATAAATACATATA
>NW_006289416.1:8942209-8972294 GCF_000327345.1 Myotis davidii | reverse complement strand
AATAGGTTTGTCTGTTGGTGAAGGGTCATTAGGAAAGTGAGTTGATTGGGATGGGGAAAATGAAAATGGGGAAGTTAATACAGAAATTATACTAATTGGCTTAAGACTCTAAAATTCAATAGACCAAAAAGATGTTATATGATACATGCTAATCAGTATCTGAAATATATAAATCAATTGAGTAAATTTACAAAGTTAATTTATGCAGAAAAAAATATGAAGAAGCAAAATATTTTAGCTTACAGACATGCTTACCCTTTCTTATTTTTTCCATTTTTTATTTCTAAGTAAGATTAAAAACACTTAAATACATTCTTTTAATAGATGAAATCCATCATAGTAATGTCGTCACTTAAATCACCTAATAGCTTTTATTGCAGCAGAACATAGTGAGGCCCCGACTGAGTAAAACAGCATTTTTGATGGCTGGTCTAGATCCTTCCTAAAATGCTCTGCTCAGACAAGTTCACCCTTGTCACAGCTATTACTGCCATTTGTTGAGGAGCATGTCAGCGTGATTGGCAGAGAGTCAGTCTTTCATCTTATGAAAAATCATAATTTTAGTGCATGCTTAAAATAGAAACTGAGCATAAATGATTTCCTGTTTATAAAGGAAAAGGCGAGACTCCTTTGCAATTAATGTAGATGAATGATGCACATGGCATGGAATATAAAATTTAATTTTCTTTTTATTGGGAAAGAATTCTTTGTGGGGGAACTGCCTTTCAGGATTTCTTCTGCATTCGTTGTCTGGTTCACTAGGGCAGAATGAATTACAATACCAGTTTCTTTCCATATGTTGGCCAGGGACAGATTTAGGAGTAAGGTTTATGCCAATTCATCTCTTTTAGTGATAAATGTCTTAGAGTGATTAAATAAGTTAATATTTGTAAAGTACTTAGAATAGTGCCTGGCATATATTAAGTGATCTGTAAGTATTTAATTAATAAAATATTGAACTGAAATTACTCTATGTCTTCTGGGTTCTTTTTAATTATGCCAGTAGGTGCTGCTCTTGAGTGACAAGAGTAGATCTTCCAAGTTATATTTTACATTCACATAGGTACCCTGGACTGTTGGCATAACTGGCATATTCACATTTTTATACCCTTTTCTCTGGATTAAAAATGTTGTTAGTATGAAATGAAAGAGACATGAAAATGCCTAGGTTGTTTTCTTGAAACTTTAGAGTACTGTTTGGTAGTTCTGTGGTTGGTTTCACCTAAGTCTCTATTTTTTAAGAGGTACTCATCTCATGGCTTTTCCCACTTATCAGGTGATTAAGTATCATATTTTAACATTCTTTATGTTAATAAACAAATATTTATTGAATCTATTGACATTTTTTGTAGAGCATTTAGTCAACACTCTGAGCTTGTGGTACTTCTTGGCTCTCTTAGATAAACCTTGATGTTCAGACAGAGTGAGCTTCAGGCTTAATTAAGGACTCCACAGAAGAGGGGTCAGATGTAGACCCTCTTATACACGTTTAACTGTAATGGAATTTAATGGAATTTGTAAGCACTCGTATAGAACGAGTGTGGTAGACAGTGTTTGCTATAGGGATGGAACGATAGTGCTCAATTCAAGGGCAAAGGAAGATGATATATCTCAAGTGCAGGAAGGCAAGCTTTGGGGGGCTTGATTTTGTGAGAACGAGGACTGGGAGAGGTGCACAGAAGAGACAGGTGGCACTGAGCAGGTTAATAAGTGGACTATCTGGGGAGTGAGTTGAAAAGGTGGACCGCATAAACCATGCAGTAAATGCCAACGACCAAGAGAGATAAGGCAGAGATAGCCCTTTAAATTTAGAAGTGGCTTAGTACAACTTAGGTTTCTTTTTCTTTCACTTGACTGTTGTTTTAAGGTGTCATCTTTGTCCATATTTCTGGTCTTTTCCCACAATATAGAATGAAAAAAAGTTTTTTTGTGGTCTATGCTTTTAGAACAGGAGTCTTTAACCAGTCAAAGAATTAATTTTGTTTTTAGATATAACTCTGTTCTAAGACTTATCTTTTTTCACCCAATTTCTCTAAGAAAATGTGTTGGACATTTTAAGAATGTTTATGTTCAGTTTGAAACATATCAAATTTAAAAAAAAAATTTTTTTTTTTTTTACATTTGAAATCCAGACCTATATATTTTCATTATTTATGGCCGGATTAGTTTGTGTGTGTTCATCTTCTATGCATTAAGTTGTCAAGATAGTTACCTGTTACATTAATATGTATAATCATTTTCACTCAACGTGCAAGAAACAGTAGTTCATTATCATAACACAAATAAAATTGAATGTGCTTGGCCTAAAGCTTTGATTTAGACCTGAAGTATGATGGTAATTTACTTAAGCACTTTATCTGTGTGTTTGTATTCAGTCACACATAATTGTTATGTGTTCCTGCTTTGATCAGTGCCCCTCTGAATGAGCCCCGAGCTTCTACACAGTGAGGGACAGGACATTCCTCCCCACCACTGCTTCTGTCTCCTGAGCAAGTAGAGTTCCTGGAAGATTTCCTCAAGTGTGTGGCTTGCTTCTGCTGCTAAGGCAGCCATACATAGGTGTAAATATGTCTCTTTTCTCTGCATCCAGTGCAGCTAGAGAGTGGTCCGGTTCTTGAGTAGGGGCGGCTGGGGATTGAAAAAATGAAAGAAAGAGACAGACACAGAGATGGAAGAAAAAAGCTGGGGCCTGTGGGACCATTGTCCTCTGATGATAAGGCAGGGACAGAGACAGTGACCTAGAGCAGATACAGCGTATTTATTTTATCCAGCAAAAAACAGGAAGTTTTACTAAAAGTCAAGACAAAGGAGATTATTTGCATTCTTGGGTAGGCCCTAGTCGTATTCATTCCTGGTGCTTGGCTGGATTTAAATAACAAAACCCACCCCCTGGCACCTGGGCTGAAGGTCAAGCTGACAACACTCCTGCCTTTTGGCAAAGGATGTGTTTCTAAGACATGGCTTTGCTGAGCCACTGGCTTCAGCTGACAATAATTAAAGAAATGCCCATGTGCCTTCCCAGGCGCTCTCTACACATAGACCCTTGTCTCTGATACGAATCCTATTTTAAACCCCAAACCATAGTGTTCTAGAAGATTGTGATGTGATGGTCCCAGTTACATTTTTCACCCTGTAGAATCAGATCAGCAACCAACCACCCTAAGAAATACAGTATTCCAACTGTTCTTTATAGTTTCAAATTATTCATGAAAAGCCTTTTCACTGTGTCTGGTAACGAGTTCTGAGTCATGTCACTGAAAAGTTAAATCAGTAGTTTTTAACATTTTTAGTGGGTAAGGTTTGATAAACTTCATTGAATTTATGAGATTTATATTCTGCTTCTTAGTATGTTGCAGAGCACATTTTAAAAGACCTGACATGATTAGAAATTAACTTTGAGAATTTGTAACGACTCTTGTCTGAGATCTACTGAATTGTCAGCAAATAAATCTTGGGCTTTCTCCAATCCATGATATGTCCCTCTTCACTCAACTGCATACCCCCGTACAGAGAGCAGCGCAGGTATGGTCCTGTCATAAAGGAGCTTATCACTTTAGTGGAGAATGGATGTTAATTAAACAACTACACAAATGAATGCCCAGTTGCCACCTAAGGTCCATAAAGAAAAAGTCCCACAATTTTTTAATTATTGTGGGACCCCTTCTAGGGAAGTTATCTCTGAAGGCAAGATGAAGACTCCTCACCGTATTGCTCAGCCCTGACAGCAGCTTAGAGTCAAGGTGGAGAGAACAGTCCAGGCAGCCAAGCACCAGAAAGGCCCCAGGAAAGAGGGAAATAGTGAGTTTAGGAACTATAAAAAGATCCGTATGCTTTAATAATACTTTTCTAGTTGATTTCATCTTGATCGGTATCTTTCACAACAATTTTTTCTACTCTATAGAATATAGAAAAGACTTAGAAAGTAGCATTGAAATAATGCCATTGTATTCTAAAGAATTAACCATATTATATTTGATAATATTTATTTCATATGAGCACACAGTTTCTCAAATTATTAGTCTATTTTTAAGAGTATAATCTCATTTAATTTCCAGAGCAAAGCTGGGCTACCGTGATTCCCAAGGTGCTAGTAAAGAAGAGAAAGTGAAGTAAAGTAACTGACCAAGCTCACCAGGCTAGTAAATGCATTTGAAGCCCACCCCTGGTGTCAGTGGAACCAGCACCATGCTGCTATTTCATGTTGGATAACTGTTTCATATGTGATGCTTGGGTTAAATGTCACTACAAAAATTAGGGTTCGATCACAGAAGCAGAGCATTAGGAATGCTCTAGAACAGTGGTTGGCAAACTGCGGCCCCTTGAGTGTGGTTCTTCCACAAAATACCACATGCAGGTGCGCACATACAGTGTGATTAAAACTTTGTGGCCACACTCAAGGGGCCAAAGAGCCGCGTGTGGCTCGCGAGCCGCAGTTTGCCAATCACTGCTCTAGAAAAAGGGATTGATTATAGAGATTGGGCCTTTCCTGATTGTGGGAGCAAAGCCTTAAAAGCGGTTGGTCCCTAATAGAATAGATTCTCTTGTCTGTATGAAAATCCACTGTAAAACCAGAAGTTGAGATGTGCTACCATGTTTATAGACATCATATATTGAATTTTCTTGGCAAAATGCTACTTTTTGATATACCAGACAGTCAGTTAAATTGAAGACCAATTTGTGAATATTCAGTTTTAAAAACTTAAGAATATAACTGGATTTGAGTCAGTCCTTAAAATTTCATAGATATTTACCTGCTCTTAAATATAGACACGGGAAAAGGTTTTATTATATATATAAACAGGAAATATGCTAATTAGCCAAGCATCACTACCATTCAGGAGAAGGCTGCAATACAACTGCTCAGGAGGAGCTGCATGTGCAGATGGGCGGGAGGAGACTGCATGCTGCCCCCACCCCAGCGGCTGCTGGGAGGCTGGGGGCTGGGCATGGGCCAGAGTAGAGACACAACACACAGAGAGGCTGGGGCTGGGGGTCAGCTGGAGCGGAGACACAACACACAGGAGTGCCTACCCCCACCCCAGCCGACACAACGCGGTGGCTGGTGCTACATGGGTCCCGGCCCCCCACAGGGTGCCTCCTCGCACAATTTCAATCACACTCTGGGCCTCTAGTATTTCATAAAGATGATACTTGCTAGACCTGGAAGTACTCTGTTGCAAATACCCATAGTTCACATGCTATCCTATATAATAAAGAGGTAATATGCAAATTGACCATCACACCCTCACACAAAGATCTCTGCCCTCATGTAGTCAAAGATGGCCACCCCATGTGGTCACAAGATGGCTGACAGGGGAGGGCAGTTGGGGGCAACCAGGCCATCAGGGGGGCAGTTGGGGGTGACCAGGCCTGCAGGGAAGGCAGTTAGGAGCGACCAGGTCAGCAGGGGAGGGCAATTGGGGGGGACCAGGCCTACAGTGGAGGGTTGTTGGGGGGACCAGGCCTGCAGGGGAGGGCAGTTGGGAGCAATTGGGCCGGCAGGGGAGCAGTTAGGCGTCGATCAGGCCGGCAGGGGAGTGGTTTTAGGGGGTGATCAGGATGGCAGGCAGAAGCGGTTATGGCCACACAGGCAGGCAGCCAGGCGAGCAGTTGGGAGCCAGCAGTCCCGGATTGGAGAGGGTGCAGGCTGGGCAGAGGGACACACACCCCGCCCCCCCACATGAATTTTGTGCACCGGGCCTGTAGTATTATTATATGCATAATATTGCTATTAGAATTTTGCAGTGTGTTTCATGACTTGGGTTGCCATTTTAATTCATGCCCTGTCTTTTACCCATTCCAGTAATTTTGCCATTTGCTTATGGAATGCGCCATATAAAATTCAGAATTCTCACCTTTCTTTTTTTTGGTTCTTTGAGAACCTTTGACCTTAGAATTCATTTATTTATTATGTCCATGCAGTGATCATAATTTTTCTAATATGTCTTTTCACAGACATGGTGATTTCATTTCTAGGCATAATGCTTTTAGCAGTAATAGGTTGTATCTATTAAGAGTGTGTATTTTGGACCCTAGTACTAATCTAATTTTTATCAGATATTTATTAAAATTCTAAAATTTAGATTTTCTCTGTTTTCTACCTTTGGGTGGATTTACGGGTAGTATTTATTACAGTGATTTTTCTACCTATTTCTTGACTGTGACTGTGATATTAACCTTTTATAATTAAGACGCTCTGTCTCTTTGACACATAGCATGCCCTTTTAGTTCTTCTTAATTTTTTAAACCTCCAGTCATTTTTTAAAAACTGTATCCATTTACTCATGTACCACTTCGTTGGTACCTTCAAATGCTAAATACTGTCTCATTTATCCTTAGTAATCATGCTGGATTTTTCTGTCCTTTTTAATATTTAGGTTTTATTGGATGAATGTAGATTGCACCTTCTCTAACTGTGTCTTAAATAATTGCCACTTAAGGGAATTAAGAACTACAAGGGAAGGAAAATGCTGACCCATAGACTAAGCAGAGGGAGAAAACGTTCCCACTGGGTCCAATTTCCTAAGAAGGACCATCAGGATAGTGGCTGGGACCTGAAATTATGGTCTGAATGACCTCTAGCAAATGTTCAGTTCACAAAGGAACTTGCCTGTGTGTGCACCAAGCAAAATAGGGCTAGGGGGTAGTCACCCCACTGAAGAAAGACAGCCAGCTCCCTGTCCTTGGCGAGGTTATAAAAGCTCGAGGAGAAAAAATAATCATTTAGAACATGGAGACAGAGTTGACATTGCAGGATAAGACGTGACCCAATGTTTAATACAAGCTAGCGCAGGGATGCCTTTGATCCAGAAGGTAGGTCAAGAAGTCCCTTAAATTCTAAACATGCACTTTTGATCATGTCATCTGTTTATTATTTTAGGACATAGTTTCTGTTGTTTGCAATACCTAGACATTTATCTAAACAGGCATACTTAAGCATCCTTAGACTGTCACACTCCACATTTCTCTTATATTTTATTCTGTAAGCTGGACTCTTGAGAATGAATATGTTGAAAAATTAGAATTGAAATACAAGAAAATTGATCTTTTGTTATTTTAGTTAAAACTTTCTATATTGACAGATAATCACTATGATATTTTCTATTTAAATACAAAGTATAAGATAACAGGTAAATTTTGTAATGTATAATGATATTCAGTAGCTCAGTAATAACTTGACATCAGAAGTCCAATTAAGACTATTGTGTTTCCAAGTCTTTTACTTATAAACCTCAAACACTTAATAATTGAAGTGTGAAGAAGAAAGGCAATGATGTCAATTAATAAAAAAGGCATTATATCTTTGTTCTAAAAATATTCACATGAAATATTGACTTTCATTTTAAATTCTTACATAGTCAAGTGATGATGAAGACAAATGTCATAATATATATATGACCTCAGGGTTTCATAAGACATGAAGAACTGAACTAGATAGGAAAAGATAAGTAAACAAAGTTTTACAATCAATTATGAGAAAGTATTGACAACATGTAGGACAGAGATAGGATTAATATTGCCAGTATTCACTCTGAAGATCACTATTCCTGATTTACAGAAACCTCTCTCAAATTGATTTTTTTTTTTAAAAAAAAAAGGCAAATTGGAATAGGCATTTTAAAATGCAGATTATCAGTAAGTATATACAAAGATGTTTAACCTCATTAATTATCAGTACCTCAAGACAATAAGATGCCAATTTTTATCCATTGGCAAGAACCTGAAAGGTTGAGAATAACCAGTGATTGAGCACTTGTTGGAAAATTGGAAATCTCATATGTTCCAGGCGTGAGAGTATGTTGTTAACACTACTGGAAAGTGAGTTTAGACGTACTTTTAAATTTTAAAGTGCACATACCATTTGACTCAGCAATTCTGTTAAGCATCATTCTGTGGAATAAGTGTCCCAGTGTGTGAGGATACTTTGTTGTCAGTTATTATAATGGCGAAGAGCCAGAAACCATGTAAATGCCATCAGGAGGGGACTACTCATAGAGTGGATAAAGACACAGTTGTTAAAATGAACTGGATGCATGTGTGTTCACCTGATCATGACAAGTGTTTACATGCAGAAAAGGAGATTGCACATAATGGACCTGCTGTGACTATCTCTTTCTTTAAAAGGGTGGAGAAATAGCACCCTGCATGTATATTTGTACGAGCAGAGACTCATACAGATAACATGCACTAGCCTGTTGATATTGGCCATCTCAGGGACAAGCTTAGATGACGAATGGATGCTATGCATTTTTTTCTTCATGGAACACTATATTCCAGTGGCTTTTCTTAATAACAAAACATGTTACTTCTATAATTTAAGAACTTCTAGAAAGATGTTAAAATGATATGTTGGGAATGTTCCTAGCTTTATTTTTTAATGTATGCACTTATTTAGAAACAATGATGGACCTAAAGGTATAAGCTTTTCTGTATTTTCTGTAACATGTTGCTTGTGATATTTTAAAGAGAAGGCAGCAAATGCTACTAAAACTATTCTGAACACCTGAAGAATCAAAATTAAGGAAATAGGTCCCTCCCTGCCAGTGACGTCAAGATGGCCAGTATGGTATGATAAACAAAATGATTGTCTTAGAAAGAGATAAGCCTGAACTCTGAGCTGACTCTGGCCCTTCCCTGCATGTGGCCATGGTACACTTAGAACATCCGTCAGCTTCAGGTTTTGCATGTAGGAAATGGGTTCAGAAACCTGTCCAATGATGGAGATCATGGGAATTAGCTTACTACATCATGTAAAGTCTCTATTACAATGCTTCTCAAATAGTACTCACCATTTAAATCATCTACTTTCTCCCAGTAATACAGGTAATGCATAAAGGGTCTCAGCAGGGCACTTGCTGGGGAAGGAAAGGGCAGAGATTAGCCTTCTGGGTGGAAGAGCGAGGTCCTGGCAGCAGGGTACTGGAGAGGAGAGGCTCCAGATGGGACCAGAGAGGTGGGGAGGAGCCAGAGTGTAAGGAAACCAGGGGAGTAACAGAGGGTGAGATTTGTGTCATTCACTAGCTTTGTGCCTGTGAAGTATTCAACTTTGCTGCCTGTCTCCTCAAACACTGAAATGATAAGTCCTGCTTTGTAAGAGGAAAATAAAACAAGTGTCCATGAGGTGTCTGCTACATGCAGCTCACTCAGGGAAGGTCGGTTCCTCACATGTCCAGATCCTTTGATTGACCTCTAGTCCCTCTCCCAACAGCAAGTCACAGCACCAACTGTGTTGGGGACTCTATATTTTGAATTTACTACATTTTCTTTTTCCTTCTTTTTTTAAAATGCTCACCGAGGATTATTTTTTCCATTGATTTTTAGAGAGAATAGAAGGGTGGGGGAAGGAGGAAGAGGGTGGAGAAGAACAAAGAAATCAATGTGAGAGAGACACATTGATTGGTTGCTTCCTGCACATGCCCCAGTAGGGACCTAGGGTGGAACCTGCAACCCAGATATGTGCCCTTGACCAGGAATTAAATGTGAGACTATTCGGTGCATGGGCCGGCTTTCTATCCACTGATACACACCACAGAGCACATTTTCTTTTCTTTTTATATTTGCTTATTTCTTAATTGGGTTACTTGAACCATGCGGGGCTTTTTGAGGTCGTGAAAGTATGTAGAGCCTCATGGATGCTGGTGACCAGAGAAGAATGAAGATCATCACACTTGTCTTAAGAGCTCTTCATAATCTCGGATGTTCTAGCAAGATTTTTATATCCTTGTTTGTTTCTTTTCTGAGCTAAAGTTTTGATAACAACAGAAAGGCTGGGAAATGTACCTACTGACACATGGGTGTGGGATCAGATCTAATCAACCTTATCCTTACAACAGAGACAAGACTTTCTTTGAATGGTTTGTAAAAATCGTTTTAATACGAAGTAATTAATCCATGAAATAAAGTATAAAGCTGATCATGTTTAAAAAAAGAGGAATATTAATATATAATTTGATGTGTGTATAGAAAGGGAAGGAAGGAAGGGAAAGAAAGAAAGAAAGGAAGGAAGGAAGGAAGGAAGGAAGGAAGGAAGGAAGGAAGGAAGGAAGGAAGGAAGAAAAGAAAGCCATTCCACACATGCTTTTATAAGACACTTGGTGTTTGGGCCTGAAGCACATGTTTGTAGGTCACTGATGGCCTGCAGTAACCAGGCTCTAGGTGTGCCCTGTAAGTGATGTCAGTGCCCACACCTGCCCGGTGCACTCCTTTATAGGAAAGTCCTATGTTTACCAAGTCTTGGGTGTGATACCAAGGACTTGATATTTTGGGGGTATTTTTTCATTGTTTTTTCTTCTCCCACCATCTTTTAAGAACCAACCTCTTTTTGAAGAGTTAATGACTATTAGATCCTATTGGAAGATCTATTATTACCCTGTTGTAGAGGTTTTCTAGATTCTACCCCCAAAGCAGTCACCTTAAAAATCATTGGGCCTGATAGTTAATATTTATTGTGAAAATGAATTCATTAGCATTATTCCCACTGAAAAAGCCATGCTTAGAATTTACAACCTAATTACGTATAACTAGTATATTGTTATTTTCCTAAGAATTCTGATTTTTTTTTTACATCAACTCATCTAGAGATTAAAAATATAGATGTCATTGAAAGAATAACAAGTGTAAAATTATTACCTCCACAGCTAACGTTTAGATTTTATGTTACTCGATCTTTTAGCACATTGGAGTTCTTTTACAGCTGCTACCTTGTGCATGAGCATTCATTTTCCATGTGAAGATTGAATTATTTGTCTAAGTCACTGCCCTACTGAAATTTCACAGTATATTTGAGGGGAACTGGACCACGAACACACAGGTTGTTTGTTCTTCATGGAGGCTCAGACATGGATCTTCTGATGAGCGAGATCACAAATGCAGGTACATTTTGTATTTAAAGTCCCAAATTCAAAGGAGACAGTTTAGGCTTGAACGGACCTCATAAGTTGGTTGATACATTGTACTGTTCAATCAAATTGAACCATAGCTACAGCAATCAAAGTCTTGGGAGAACCAGAATGTGCCTCATAAAGTAACTAGAATGAAGAGCCTAGTGTGTGAGTGAAATCTTCCAGCCTGAAATCCATTCTCTTGACAAGCAGGGTAAGTAATGCAAGGACAGTGTCCTACTAAGTGTGGCCCTGCAGGGGCATGAGATTGGAGAAAGAGTCACCACTAAATGCCTCATAAGTTGACGACACTAAATGCCTCATAAAGTAACACTGGTTCTGCCAAACAGTTTCCCTTTATTTAAACCTGTGTATTATC
Organism: Myotis davidii; assembly: GCF_000327345.1. NCBI lineage: Eukaryota > Metazoa > Chordata > Mammalia > Chiroptera > Vespertilionidae > Myotis > Myotis davidii. The sequence goes on along the minus strand of NW_006289416.1, from coordinate 8,961,035 downwards.
TGTGGCTCACCTGGAAGAATGTGGATCGCTAACAGAAATAGGGTGTTGTAATGGAATAAAGTGTTCCCACTTGTTAGCATGTTACCAAATGTTTGAAAGCAGATTACATACAATCTGTGTACTCATTACATCTGTGGGGTCTGAAAGCTATGTGGAATATTTAGTGCTTTGGATTATAGTGGGGCTTATATTTATAGCCCACCAAAGGCATCTACTCAAATGTGAGCTAGCTTTTACATTCTTTTCATAGAAAATAAAATCTGTTGATGATTTTTGAATTTAAAGAGTGTGTTAATCTACATTGATTTCTAAATTTATATGGATTCCTTAGCTGAGAAAGACTGTTCATCAGTGACCGTTCTGTTACCTGACAGCAATTGATAAAGCATCCATGTACAAGTGCCAGGAAAGGTTAATATTTATTGATTTCCATCAGGCTGCAACACATGTAGTTTTGCCATCCGAGATGTATGGCCAGCAGCCCTGGAATCAGTCCACTGCAGAGCACATACTAGACTTTGTTATAACCTAGGCCAGAACTCAAGATGCAAAAAATGGCAGGTATTTAACAGAAAGCTATGAATGTGTAGCTACCTGTACTCGAATTTAATTTTTTTTATTGATTTCAGAGAGGAAGGGAGAGAGATAGAGAGATAGAAACATCAATAATGAGAGAGAATCATTGATTGGCTGCCTCCTGCACGCCCCCTATAGGGGGGGGGGATTGAGCCCACCACCCGGGCATGTGCCCTTGGCCAGAATTAAACCCGGGACCCTTTAGTCCAGCGGTCGCCAACCGGTGGTCCATGGACCACTGGTGGTCTGTGAGGTCTGGAAAGTTGGCAATCACTGCTTTAGTCTGCAAGCTGATGCTCTATCTACTGAGCCAAACCAGCTAGGGCTTGAATTTAATGTCCTATATAATAAAACCCTAATATGCAAATTGTCTCCTCGGGCAGTCATTCGACTGGGAGTTTGATCAGGAGACCAGGAGTTCAACCACTCGCTATGACATGCACTAACCACCAGGGAGTGGCATGGGCCATGGTAGGTGTCAGAGATGAGATGCTGGCAGTGGGAGCAGTGGAGGCACTGTTGGCCCCAATGGGCCCCGATGAGAGCGGAACCACAGCGAGATAGTGGAGCAGGTGAGCGGGTGGCGTCCTGCCAAGTGGGGTGCAAGTGAGGGCCCAATCACCCCGCTGATTGCCCTGAAGATGGCAACTGGCAGGGGGTGGGGGCCCCGGCCCCAATCAATTGCCCTGCAGGCAGGATGGTCAAACAGGTGAGGGGCAGTGCCAGGCCAAGGTGGTATGCCAGGCGGGGGCGAGCTGGGGCCTGATCTCTGCAGGCCACCCCAAGGGACTCCACCCATGCACAAATTCATGCACTGGGCTCTAGTTTTAACATGAAACACAAGAGCACTTAAAAACTAAAAACAAATCCTTGCTTTGCAAACAGCAATCCCATTCAGCCTTTACTTGACTGTATGCTATTGATCTGAGGAGATTTCCAAGCAAGTGAGAGCTGAAATTATGAGCAATGAAGGACTTCTTTAGCAAAAAAAAGTATGTAATTAGCAGAGAAAGGGAAAAGCCTGTGTTGTTTTAAAGGAGTTTCAAAGAAACATTTTGAGTGCTACACCAGTGTTCACAGGAGCCAAGGAGCAGTCTCAGCTTGGAACCATGCATTCAGTCTCTGGAGGCAGCTTGTGGGTGAACGTTAGGGGAACCTGGTTTTTCCTTAGTTTCTATCTGCATCTCCCTTCTCACGTGTAATAGCCAGCAACCCTGACCTCTGCCTATTCCTCTGCTGACTTCCTTCACTCATGCCATGCTTGCTGGGTGACACTGCACAGGTTCCAGTTCCTAATAAGTGAAATCAGAAGTTATGGCCAGAGTGCGCTGAAGTTCCTCCCTACCCCTCAAAACCCCAGGCTTAACTAAAAGTCTCCTCCTAGATTTGAGACTTTTAAAGCAAGTTTGGAATTTCCTTCTGCAAGATGTAGTGGAAATTCTAATGCTAGAAGAATAAATCGCTTGCCCAGCTCTATGGATCTTGGAGTGTCTGTGTTTTTAGAGCCACTCCCAGCCTTGTGTTGCTTGCGATTTTTTTCTTCCCTCACACACCTTTTGCCCATTTTATTATGCATATTTAAGAAAAGGAAGAGTTTTGCTTCGTGAAAAGCAAGGGTGCATCTCCTAGAAAACCACTCTTTTAGTTTAAATATTATTTGAATATATGGAAACTCTAATTCTAAAATTAAAAAAATAAAAAGATTGAGTAAATTCCTGAATCAGTTCTAAATGCCATTCACAATTTGACGTGTTTTCTGTAAGGAAGGTTTCATTTCCCCTCATTTTATTACTCTTATATATAATATTGCTAAAATTTTCTTCATAAGCACCAGTGTCAAATAAATCTAATTCTTTATATAGTTTTAATTTATTAATTCTCTGTTGATCATCATTAATCTAATTTTCTCCTCCTTTCTCTCCCTTCACCCCACTCTTTTACGTAAGTACAAAGCCGGGTCTTATACTAATAGCATAATAATTAAAACTGCTTCCTAAACCGCCCCGTTCCTTACACTGCTGTTCCTCCTGCCAGAACAGCCTGTTTATGCTGTCTCCCCGCTCCCACTGCCTCTCTGGTTTCCCCTGCTCACCTGAAACCCTCAGATGGCAACCAGTGACAGGCTCCCGAGCACCCTGTTTCCTTCCACAATTAAACACTGCTGCCAGGGGCCGGTCACTGGTGTGCACAACTCCCTCACCCCAAGTGAATCATTGTTATGTGTGAGGTTTTAGGATATTATTAATTTACTGTGCATCACCCTGTTTAGGAATGTACCACAGAAAAGCAGCGAGACACAGGCCAGAGCACCTTATAGAATCAACTCAACTGGAAGAGGAAAGAGAACCATTTCAAACCATTCATTCCAAATTAGAGAATCACTTTAAGTTTTGTGAATAATAGTGTGACTAAATGTGAAATTTTCAAATTTCACAAAGCCAGACTTCCTGTTAGAATCAGGGAGTTGTGCAATTCTAATAACTGTGGGGTGTATTTTCTGCCCCACCCTCCAGGAAGAAGTACATCATTTGAGTCACTCTTTTTTATCAAACATATTATTTGCTTTTCAGTTTCAAATTTGGTGATTTAAAAGATGTACTTTATTTTGTGAATTGTCAGAAAATGTGAACAGAGATATTTTAGCCCCATTTAAAATTTTTTATTTATTTACTTTGTGTATATTTTATTTCTAAATAACATATACATTTTAACAATTAATGCATGTTTCATAACAATTCATATGGTTCTCTTATTTTTTTGGATTGAAACTAAAAACTAAATATGATTTTAGTGATTTGGTTTATATTAGACATGCATTAAAAATTAAATACAAAAAACTCAGCATAAATCTGGCAAATGAAAACATGTTTTTAAAAGTAAAAATAATAACAACAAAGCATCCTAGGAAATAATGACTAAAATAACATAGTTTTTAAGCTTCATTTTTGAACAGCTAATCTATGTTGCTATCTTTGAGAGTGAGATTTCTAAATATATTTTAGTTCTCTTTAAATGTGCTTTATCATACAAAGTGTTATTGGTTTTGGATTAATACTATTATAGTTCTCAAAAACAGTTTTTCACTAAAAAACTGTGTTTGTTTCAGTCCTTGAATCGAGAGTTAGTAGCATAAATGGTTTACCTCATCAATTTGACTAGCAGAAAAAGCAGGTCATTCTTGTCACCTGACAGGTAAGATTCTGCTGTCCCACCCATTGTCCCAAGTTGGATGATGCTGAAGCCATTCCAGGACAATTCCTTGTTTTTATCCTGTGTTTGTGTAATTGTGAAGAAGGGGACAAGCACTTTTGTGGATCTTTCAGGCCAGTCTCTAATGTATAGTTTGCTTTCTTTCTTCTAGTGAATTGTATCACCTAATTTTAGCTGAAATTATTACTGGTTTCATGTGACCTGGGAGAATTAAAAATATTGTTCAGTAAGAAGACCCAGTCATGATGTTTTCCATGCCAGCCTTAGCCGAGCCATTTCTTAATTGCAGCTCGTTTGGGAATTTTAAGTGTAATTTTTGTTAGAGCTGGACTTGGCAAAGTCCACAGAGTCCTTCAGTAGAGTGTGATGTGAAATGGCATCATTTAAATTAAAAAATAAATCTGAGAAATGTTTCAGCCCTGAAAGTCATGGGCGCTCAGTACCAGCTGCAGCAGCAGGGTGCAGCGCTCCCCTCCCCCTCAGTGGCTGTCCCTGTCTCTGTGCTGCCATCTGGGCAGGGGCCAGGCCCAGGCCACACAGGCTCACACTGAAAGGAAGCCCTGTGCAGACACACAGGTCGGCAGGCCCGGGGTTTGCAGCCAGCCTTTCTCAAGTTCCCTGTGAAGGAAGCCGGAGCGGCACTGCTCTCAGAGCAGGATTCCTGCCCCTCGCCAGGCCTTTGTCTCCACCAGCCTCCTTCAGTGCTCTAGCGCTTTCCCCTCTTAGGAACTCTCAGCCCCGCGCCTTTGTACTGTCTTTTACACAAAAACACTGGAAACATGCTATAAATCCATACCCACAGAACAGAGGGGGACACAGAATGACCTCAGAGGTCAAATAATGAAGTGCAGGGCTAGTGGTGGGAGCCAGGACACCTCTCTCTCAGTGGGCAGTGGACTGACTAGTGGTGGGAGCCAGGACACCTCTCTCTCAGAGCTCTGACTCCCCATCACCTTTGTAAAGAAGGAGTTCTCTTCTGTCTCGCAGAAGGTAGCATTTTCCCTTCTCCTTCTCCTTTCTGCTTACCTTGCTCTGTTTAGAAGAGTAAATTCATCTCATAATCCTTTGTCCACTAATTTTGTCTAATGGGAGCCTTTTCTCATTGGTACTTTTTTTCATTTCAAGTGCCGTGGGAATATCCTGTCTTCCTGTTATTTATTATGACCTTCTGCTTGTTAATCCGAGGTGTCCACTGACATTCACCTGCTCTTAGTCTTCATTACTCAGACTGTGCAGTTTATTTATAAAACATGTTCCAGATTGCTGGCTTCTAGCTGACTTTCCCCCTAGTCTCTCCTTTCTTACACAATACTGTGTATCCATAGACATCACTGTTGAGTTTTAATTCTGTCCAAAGTATTTGTCTAGTTCTGAATTCCCATATAGAAAACTTAGAATTTCAAGCAATACCAAATTAATTTATCACTTTATCCTTCATTCTGAAATATTATATTTGGATTTTTGAAAATTATATTTCTTAAAAAATAACTTACCACATCCATTTGTTATTAATCCTAAGGAAAAATAAAGTTCACCTTTTAGAAGAGAGGGAAAACAAATGTTAAAAGAGTATGAGGGGGTGTTAAAATAACAATACCTCGAAATTTCTAAGCATCTTGGCTGTGTGTAAGAAAGCCACGTTAAAATGTAGATAACTTTCATTAGAAATCAGAAAACAACAGCAAGAACACCTGGCCTTAAAATAAGATTTCAAATCAGTTATGCATTCCAGAATTAAAGTCAGAAATAAAGAAGAAATACCATAACTTTGAACTCTTAAGGTGTTTTATGTAAAGGTGTTTTTGTTGTTGTTGTTGTTGTTGTTGTTTTCAGCAAGCAAATTAGAAAGCATGCCAGCATATGAAAAGGACGGGCACTCAAAAAGTTGGAAAGCAAACTAAAAAGATTCAAGTCTAGTTAGCCATTGTGTTGCTTTACAGAGCAGACACAACGAACAGATGCAGAAGAAAACGAGCAATGGCATTATGTGGCTGATAAACAGAGGAAGAATATTTGACATAGTACATAAGCCATTTAGGATGTTTTCAGCAGATACGCTTCTATCAGGCAAACACATTTGAAATCAGATACTTAAGTGAACCACTGGACATTATAAAAGCAAGGACACTGTAGAATGAAAAACCCATTGAACCAGGAGCTTATGGGTCTGTAAGCTGGTCCTATTGCTCAGCGTCCCTGTTATAGGTGAGCACTTAACCCCTCTCTGCTTTATTTCCCCTGAAATAAAAGATAATATTTTAATAGATGAGCTCACTGCGTCTTCTCAGAACGATGCACTGTAATTTTCTGAGGTTACAAATAATACTGCATTACAACCCTAATCTCCTGGTAATCTCTTTCATAATTCTTAATTGTTGAAATTTTGAGGAAAGCACAAACTCAGAATATTGGCACTTTTCTAAAAGTTTGCCTACAGTTTCCAGGGAATCTGAGATCATTGTGAAGGCCAAGGATAATTGGAGAATGAGACAGTTGTACAGAATAGGATGCATGGGGAGTGGACAGTAATTCTAGGAAATTTTTCATCAGATTTAATAGACACATGAACAGATATTAAGTTAGAAAATTTAAAATACACACCAAATGAGAATCTCTCAGTGGGATTCTCTAGGAAGCATTGTTAGAGCAATCACAGGGCATTATAAGGAATTTTCCTAGAATTTGTTACTCAAAAGTAGTATCCCTACCCCTTGCCATTAATGAGAAATCATCACTTAAGTGATCAACAGCCCTGGAGGCCAGGGAAGAAAATCCTTGTTCATTTTAGAGCAGTGACTAAACTTGTGACTAGAAAGACTGTGTAACTTAGTGGCTGAGAATCACATTTGTGATTCTCTGTGCATTCTTGGTAGCTGATGGCATCTCACACTGGGTATGTTCCAGGCTCCGTGCTGTGCCCGCGGACATACTCTCCTTTCTTCCTGAGCATGGCCACAGTGCTACGCTTTCAGTGGAGATCAGGAGAAGGTTGTGCAGGGAGGCAGGGCCCAACCAGAGTCACCCCATAGTGAGCCCTGGCTTCTCAGTGCTCTCTGGTACCAGCCGTGGCTCCTGGCCCTGGAGACAGGCCCAGCTCTCAGGAGGATAGGTAATAAGGAAATCAATAATAAATACACACCACCATGCCATGTTGAGAAAGAGGTAAGAAGAGAAGCAAAACAGAATTCGATGAGAGAGGGAGTCTGCCTGGGAGGGGCTAGAACTCTTTCATACATTATCAGGGAAAAGTCTCTAAGAAAATAATTCTTAAGAAACAGTTTTATTGAGTAACAGTTAAAATACAATAAACTGCATGAATTTAAAGTGGAGAATGTGATGAATTTTGACACATGTATAAATCGTGGAAACAGTCACCATGATGAAGATAATGAACATGCCCATCTCCAAAGCTGTAAGGAAGTGACTTTTGAGTGGAGACCTGAACAAAGTGAAGCAGGAGCTGGAAAATGTGTCACTGAGAACAGCATGTGGACCCCAAGGGAGAGTGAGCTTGTGGGTGTGAGGTGGGCTGCAGCGGTGAAGGACCAGCAGGCAACTCAGAGGGCTGCACAGGGTCTGGTCCTCAGGGGAGACACCTGGACAGCTTTCAGCTCCAGCTGATGTAGTGATGCATATGTATCAGAAGTATTAGAGAGATGTATTATATGTATTACATATGATGTAGAGATGTATAATGTATCAGATGTCTTATGGAGATGTATTATATAGTATATGTCATGTGGAGATATATCATATATTATCTATAAAGAGATGTGTCTATCAAATGTTTTATAGAGATGTATTATTATATATCATATATATGAAGTGGAGTTGTATTTTTTAGCATATCTATATATATAAAACCCTAATATGCAAATAGACCTAACGGGGTAGGCAGGGGAGGAACAACTGAACTGGTCGCTATGATGTGCGCTGACCATCAGGGGGCACGCGTGGAACATGGTGGGCATCGGCTGCATAGGGATGGTGGAGCAAGTGAGAGGGGGCACCAGACGAAGGCAAGGTGTGGGTCGCTATCATCCGGGCGAGCCTCTGGTGGTTACTGAAAATTCTTTGCACCCATGCACCACAGTCCGGCTACTCCTGAGAGGCCATCAGGGCTGGCAGCCGCCTCTCGCACCCACTGCCGGCAACAGCCCCGCTTGCACCTGCTGCCGGTGCTGGAGCCACCACTTGCAGCCCCTGCCGGTGCCCGACACTGGTCCCCAATGCTTGGCACTGTCAGCGGGTGGGAGCTTCCCACCTGGTGCTTGCACCTGCTGCTGGCGCCAGAGCCACCACTCACACCTGCTGCCAGCGCCCAGCGTCGGTCCTGATTGCTCAGCGCCGTCAGCAGGTGCAAGCGGCTGCTGCCAGCCCCGATTGCCCCTGAGGGCTTCTCCACCTCCCCCTGTTCCTGAGGTGTGATCAGGGCAGCAGCCGCAGCTTGTACCCACTGAAGGTGCCAGCCCTGCTCATATCTACTGCTGGTGCTGGCCCCAATTGCTCATGCCGGCAGTGGGTGCGAGCGGGGCCAGAGCCATCAGCGCAGAGCTGCTTGCAGACAGGGAACTGGGGGCCGCAGCGGGAGGGGCCAGGCGGAGGCGCAGAGGATGGGCTGAGACACTCTCCTGTGCCCACCACAGCCTCACAGCCCACAGTTCCTTTCAAGGTGCACGAATTTGTACACTGGGCCCCTAGTATGATATAGAGATGTATTATATGTCTGGCTTTTGTAAAGGTGATGCTACAACTGTGGAGACAGGTGACTTAATTCTGGGTTGGTTCATTGGTGGAGATGAGTTCTGAGTAGTGAATGGAAGGCAGTAGGGAATGTGTTTGAGGAACAGGAAGGACTTTAAGGGTGGAAGTTGTGTTCTTGTTGAGGGCTACTAAGACAGGACAAGATCTGAGGGGCTTGCAGGATTGGCTCTCAGGTTTGCAGTTCTCGAAAACGATCTTATCCACATCCAGACATAATCTGACCAAATCACAATAACTAAATTGTACAAGATAATGGTATAAACTGGAATGTTATTCTTCATATAATAGTGAAGCAGTCTGGAATTCTCATGTCAGCCATCATCAACACATCTTCCTGTAGAAAGCTACTTGTGAATCCATTCATAATCAGTGTTGCTTTACTGAGTTGGAAACCAGATCAGGTAACAATTGAGTTAAAGTGGCACTGGGATCCTGGAAGTGTCTCCAGGATGCCCCTGACCTGAGCACTGGGGGGTGCGGTGTGCCAGGTGTGTGTCCTTTTCTGAATGCCACCTGGGGTTATCTGTCTTTAATGTCCTCGTCACACCCCCAGCAGTGCCACAGACTTACCTGCCAACAGGGTCACACCATGTCTCAGATGTCCCTGGGTCAGCTGTGAGTCAGCCCTGTTACCTGTTTCCTCTGGTGGATGCTCTTCCATGCGGGAGGTATATTTGGCCAGCCTCTCTGGGATGTGTTGCATTAATTATATTAACTGCTGGGTTGTGGTATTTTTTGTTGTTGTTGTTTGTTTGTTTTTGTTTTTTGAGTGGTTCACTGTCTTTTTTCTCTATCTTCTTAATGGAACAGTAGATGAGGGATTGAATTTTGAAATTGTTCTAAGGAGTAAACAGGAGAGGGTTACAATATGTTATTCTTAATAGAGATTAAGAACTTGGAAATGTCACTTTGTGTAAACATAAAGATATTTATGAAGCAAGTATCTAATTAGTGAACTCCTGATGTCTGCATTGACAGTTCCTATCTCACTGAGGAGTAATGTGGAGATGGGCTCTGCTGTGGGAGGAAGAGGGAGCTTTCCCATTGGCTGGTATTGAAACTCTCTGAACCTCAGCTTTCTTGTCCTTAGGCTGAGTGATAGTACAGATTGTCGGGATGTAAGAGGTGATACACGCAGTGCTCCTCTGGCCCATGCTGGGCACTTCACAGACAGCAACTCTCACTGCTATATAAGTGCTTTGGGGAAAATGGTTATCATTGTTCTCACATGAAAGTGCATTTACCACCGCTGCTCCCTGTCCATGGTAGAAGGGACACCTTTCTGAAGATGACATTGAGTGTCATCTGCTTCCTAAGCTGTCCGTGGCACCCTTGGGGAGCACTGGTCAGAGAACCACTGTACACTCGCCACTTTGAGTGCTCACGAGTGAGTGTCAGTATTGATGGCACATTTAATGTCAAGTGTTTATTATGGTCCTTGTTATCTGTGAGAAACCCCTGTACGTCCTAGAGTCGGAGCAGTGTCAGAGGTCAGGAAAAGGGACCAGTGCCCGTGTGTGTGTGTGTGTGTGTGTGTGTGTGTGTGTGTGTGTGTAAAGAGTGTCAGACAAAAACAAATACCCAACCAAGCTAATTGAAGATAGTGGTAAATATTCTAAGAGCAGGAAAGCAGGGTTTGTGAGGAGAGTGGTCCAGAGAGGTGACCTCCAGTGGCTGACGCAGAGGCCTGAGGAGAAAATGCCTGAGCTATGCTGGGCTCGATGAGGAGTTGGCAGAGCCCTGGGACAGGAGCTCTCTAGGCGGAGGGACGGCTCAGGAAGCCCCTCAGTCAGGCACCCTGCCTTCCTCCTGAGCCCATGGTTTGAGTTTGAACTCCTGACCCTCTTGTAGCTCCTCGGGTCTAACACCGTCTCTCTTTGGTTCGACATAACAGTTCTGCCTCTTCAACGTGCATATGTCCATCCCACATTTGAAAGGAATTCTCAGTTGATTCATGTCAATGTCCTTTTGTCCCCTTGAAGGTCTTTGAAACCTCTCCTCTAAACCTGCTGTGGACTTGCCAGTTTTGGCTTCTCCCAACAGAATCCCCAGGGAGTCCCTTTGTTACTCTTCTGGGTGAGCTCTCCCAGCTGAGCTGTGCTTTAATTAGCTTGCCTTGCTCAGTGGTAGTTTCTGGGTTTAAACTCTCATGGACTGATACATTTTCTGCCATTTGTCATGTACGATGAAACTTTAAAGTACAAATGAAAATTTTTGGATTCAAGGTTTCTTCGTAAGAGAAGTGATCAGAGTCACAGGCACGGTGCCATTTGAGAGCATGATGGCCTCAGTGTGGGCCTTGTTGGAGTGAATGCACATGGCAGTGGCCGTTTGCACCCTGCAGTCTGGCTACTTCATGTAAGTTCAGGGTCTAAGTTTTGTGTGTGTTTGTGTAACATGTTTGACCGGCTACTAATACCACAAGTGCTTACACTTCACACTCTAGTTGTGTTACTATCCCTGGTTTTGTAGAATTGAGCATCTGGGGTTTTCTGTGAAGTTGAAATCCTCAAATAAGACCCTCCCTTAGTGAGGTAACAGTACCTCTTCATTGCAGGCTTAAACCAGGTAATACCAGTAAAAGCTAAACTCTGGGTGGAGCATCTGAAGCACAGAAAGAATTCAGGGAGTGTTACTTCCTTTCTTACATCTCTATTTTATGACCTCAGGCTAGGGTCTTTTATGTGATTTACATTTGTTAACTTTTGTGAATTTCATATTCATAGAGTCCCTTTGTTCCTCACAACAGTTCTGTTATACTTACTGTGTCCATTTTGCAGTTGAGGAAACCAAGGCCCTAAGATTTTGGGTTCCTGTCCAAGATGACACAGTTTGTAAGTGGGATGCATGTAGCTGCCGGTCGTCTAGCTGTAGAGTCTGTGAGTCTGTGAGTCTGTGTTCTGAGCCATTTGCCGGAGGAGGACATGATCCTGCCCCAACAGAAGTTTGCTCAGAAATTCCCACGGAGAGGTTTCTATGGGTGTTTAGTTGGGTTTCGAAAAAAGTATTTACTAATCTTGGAGATCAGAATCAATCACCCATCCAGCCCCTGTGTTCTTTTGCCAGTTCCTGTGCGCTCCAATCGGGCCTAACTTGCATTATGAATTTACATTTCTGTGAAGTTTGGAGAACAGCGGTAGTTTAGTTTGGGCCTATGAATGGTAACACAGTTGGAAAACTAGGTTCATTAGGTTACGCATTTAACTAAAAAGGGTTTTCATCAGAGCCTGGAAAACCATTTTCTCTATGATGCGTCCTGTTTTCATTGCTTATTCAGTAAACACTTAAGCAATGAACCTTGTTTACAATTTTCTGTATTCCTGGCTTTTGACGCAGTATCAGTGATGTGTCTTTCTCATACTGAAATCTATACATCAGGAATCTCATTGATGGGAAGCACTCAAACTTTCTGTTGAAAATTCCCGAGCACACAAAAATTCCCATTGCTGTTTTCCTCTGTTGTTGTCTTCAGGGACTAAACCATTTCCCAATGTACCCCCAAACTGTAAATGTCTCTAATTTAATCTGCCAGATCCCTAAGTTCCCTGGGCGTGAGCACCTTATTTGTCTTTCCCACCTGTGAACTATCCAGTGGCCAGTGTGGCACCCGCACCGAGGAGGTCTGTAGATGTCTACTGTAGGAGTGGGTGAGTCAGGACCTCGGGACCGATCCTGGCCCTTCCGCTCATCACTCCTCATCCTCTCTGCATCCGTAACTTCAGCCACTGAGACTCCTGATGAGGACAGCTCTGCCACGCCCACTGCCATGTACTGAACCCTCTGGTTCCACCTCTGGGAAGCCAAGACTGCCTGGTTTTCCAAGGCTAGTCCGCTCTTTTCAGCTCCCAGAGCACTTGTGTTTACCCCTCCTTAGCATCTACCACAGTGCAGTGAATTGGCTGGTTTAGCTGTTCGTCTCTCCTACTGCAAACCCTTTGAAGGCTTGGTATCTGGTTAAGTAGGTTGTTGAATGAATTAATGAATGAATGCTACTAGCATCTCATGTTCCATCATGGAAATCTTAATTGATCACAGACTATCAATTATTCCCTGCACTGCAACTGTTTCTTATTCTTTTGTGAAAAATGGCTTTTTCTGCTTTGACACTGAACATCTAGTCTTCATTCTACATAGAATCCTAGAGCCACCAGCCTTTACTCCAGTTTCCTTGTAAAATCCTGCCACCCTTTCTTTAATTCTAATTTTCTTTCTCCTCCATTAATTAACCTTCATTACTTTTTCTGCCCAGAATAAAACATTCCAAGCACTGCAACAAACCACTGGGATATGTGTTGCTTTGAATATCCAGTTCATTAAAAGACACTCTGAAATAGGTAATGATTTGGTTCACAAACTTTGAGTAGATTCCAGCACTTTAGAATGCTAATTTGCAAAAATTACTTTCTTCCATTCTGGCTTTTCACAGTCTTTGGAATATGGGTCAAAATGAAAGCCTGTGCATGTTGCCCCATATGATAATCCATTTATCACTTTGGAAATCATTGCAGCTGGCCTCTTTTGGGAGGATTCTCTGAACCTGCTTGGTTCTTGAGTGGGACATTTTTCAAACCATTAGTCATGTTAGTAACTCTTATATGTTTGTTACCTTTCTTGGTCAAACACTGATATAATTGCTGGGAACTGACCATATTTTTAAATTTTTTACATATCAGAAGAACATTTAGTGAACTCTCATTTTTCTATATTGTAGTAGATCCAAATTTTATAGTAAAATTCCTTCATTCATGTAACTCTTGAAATTTGTTAGGAATAGGAAATGTTAATTGATAGCAAATTATTATACATTTTATTGGTTTTATATTCAGCTTTTCAAACCATTCACATCATTATAAAGCAGTGTTTATGCTAGTTAATATTTAAAATTAGAGTGGTTGCATTTTGCCACACTTTGCAGATTTTACACTGGAGAATTAATATATGTTAAAAAAAAAGTATTGCAAAAATCCTTCCATCTTTTCATGAAAAATTCTATGCATATAAACATATAAGTAAAATGACCAATGCCTGGTTGAATTTGGATTGCTTTTCATTAAAAAAAAAAAAAAAAAAAGCAGCCAAGGTCAAAGGCCAGGCATTTAACAGCTGCCTGTTGACCTTGAGTGAACAGGAATATTTTTGGCGCCCTCTTGGGGAATAGGAATGGCTTTTGCAGTCATGGTCAAACTTGTCAGTGCCTATAACCTTTATTGTCTGCACCTGCCTGTGACACTGATTTAGACGATTATAAGATAAGCACTGGATATAAGATGAGAAGAAGAAGCAGAGTAATTGTGTAACAGACTTGCATATGTAGCCCATTGCAGCGTACACAAATGATGGGGTGCAGTAGTCTATGGGTGAAGACTCAGTCCTTGAAAGCATCACACCATAGAGTTAGATGGCACTGTGCCTATGGTCACCTGCATGTGACCTCCCTCTGCCTGACTGTGTCTTGTATCTGATACATCAGTTTTATACCCCATCAGCTTTTGAAAGCTGGAAGATGGCTTGCAATAAAAACACTTAAGGAAGTGCCCAGCTGGCATGGCTCAGGGTTCAGCATCGACCTATGAACCAGGATGTCACAGATTGATTCCTAGTTAGGGCACATGCCCGGGTTGTGGCTTGATCCCCAGTAGGGAGTGTGTAGGAGGCAGCCCATCAATGATTCTCTCTCATTGATGTTTCTCTCCCTCTTCCTTTCTCTCTGAAATCAATAACTACTTCATTTCTTTGTAACCTTGGAGTTTTTTCTATGTTAATAGGCTAATAGTAATTCATCCTGCTTTGTCAGCTAAGAAAATTTTGGGAATGCATCTGAAATACTTGATTCAATAACCTATATTCTGTTTAATTTTTTTAGCTCTTTTGAACTAGCTTCTTATAACTAAACTTGTAAATTGCTTTTTCCTTTTTTTTTTTTATCTTTCTAGTTCGATTTATTTTTAGATCTTTTTATTGTCTTCCATTACACACACCTAACTCAGTTTGCATTTTACAGTTGGTGGTGAAGCTTAATATTTTCTTGCTTTTTGATCCAGTGGATGCTCATTTATTAGATGTACCGGTTACTAGTGCGGATTTTTTCAATAGAAGGAGTTACACATATGTTGATACATATGTGATTTGATATGTATGCTATTTTGTTGTATTGACAGCAAGCTTCAAAACTTCATATGTCAAATTTTCTGAAGGTCTTAACATCATAGATATTTTTATGCTTAAAAGTGTCGAATTTCGTGCCAAAAACAGAGCATTTGCAGGAAGTTTTGCAAATGGAAAACCGAAAAGTCATCAGTAAAATTGCATGAAAGTCTTTTTTCATTGAATTGTGACTGGTGATGAAAAATGGATTTATTTTGAGAATCCCAAATGCACAAAATCATGGGTTGATCCAGGTCAACCATCAACATCGACTGCAAGACCAAATCGCTTCGGAAAGAAGACAATGCTCTGTGTTTGGTGGGATCCGGAAGGTGTGGTGTATTATGAGCTTCTAAAACCAGGTGAAACCATTAATACTGATCACTACCGACAACAGATAATCGATTTGAACCACGCTTTGATTGTAAAACGACCAGAAGTCACAGCAAAGTAATTTTGCTTCCTCATAACACACCATCACACACTTCAAAACCAGTTAAAGACACGTTAAAAGAACTTGCCTGGGAAGTATTAACCCACCCTCCATATTCACCAGACCTTGTTCCTTCAGATTACCACTTGTTCTGATCGATGGCACACACACTTTCTGAGCAGCACTTCAAAATGTATGAAGAAGTGGAAAATTGGATCTCTGAATGGTTTGCCTCAAAACAAGAAAAGTTCTATTGGGACTGTATCCACAAATTCTCTGAAAGATGGGGGAAATGTGTAGCTATCGATGGACATTACTTTGAATAAAGCACTTTTGATGTTTCTCTTGAAATTATCGTGTTTTCTTTGATTACAAAATCCTCATTATTAACCGGTACACCTGGTATTTCCAGTATTTCTCAAAGTCTGGTACACATGCTGCTGATACCACAGTCACTTGTGGAGGTTGTCTGCCCAAATTCAGAGTCAACCACAAGAGTCAGAATGGCTTTGAGTAGGGCTCAGAGGGCTGTATTTTAGCTATATATCTCTGTGATTCCATAACTTCAGAGCTTTTTAAAAGTGTGTGTGTGTGTGTGTGTGTGTGTGTGTGTGTGTGTGTGTAATTGAGAGGAAGGGAGAGGGAGAGAGAGATAGACACATCAATGATGACAGAGAATCATTGATCAGCTGCCTCCTGCACACCCCATACTTGGGATTGAGCCCACAACCCGGGCATGTCCCTGACCAAGAATCGAACTTTGGCCTCCCAGTTCATAAGTTGATGCTCAACCAACTGAGCCACAGAGGCCAGGCTGGAGATGTTTTTTAGATGATGTTCTTCCCTTTTTACTCCCGGTCTCTTTCATTCAGTACCGTGATTACCAGTCTCCCTAGTTCTTCCTCCTCCACTCCCTTCTCATTCTGCTGCCATCACTTTGCTGATTTCTACTTTTGGAATTGACATATCCACAACTACTGTTACCTTCTCCTTCAAACACAGGAATCCATGTGGAAACATTTAGCACATGCCCAGGGGATAGAGATGTGTGTTCCCTACCCCCAACTTCCCTCTGCCATAAATCTCCCTCCTCCTAGTTTTCTAGTCCCCCTTTCATGCTTTTACTGCCCAAGTGTTGAAGCAAGAGACTGCAGCTTCATTTTGAGCCCCCATTGCTTCACCACCACTCAGACTCGGTCACACCTAGTCTGCACAAGCTCCCAGATCAAGACAATGCACTGCTATTGCTTCACATGCGTGACAGCTCCTTGCGTGGTGCAGACACGGATGCATTGCTATCTTCCTGGTGCACTGACCTGCTCTTCTTACATAATGTCCCATTCAGTGATTTTATTTGCAATGAAGTCTATTCTATTTGATAATAATATATTCAGTCTTGTTTTTTTAATTAATGTTTATGTGGTCTGTTTTATCCTTCTTATTTTCTTTCCTACATATATTTGAAATGAAACAGATATTCCATGGACCAGATTTTTTAAATTCTCCTTGCCAACCTCCATGTTTTAGTTAGTGTATTAGACCACTTAGACACACCGTAATTTTGATATGTTAGGCAACATCTGCCATTCTAGTTTTCCTTCTGTTTGTTTGTTGTTCACTTCTCAGGTTTTCCCTGCCTTCCGGTGGTTTACTGAACACTGTAGATTTTAGTTTTGATTTTGAGTGTTTCACCTTGTATAGCCTTTTCAGTGATTGCTCTCAGTATTGCATTAACTATGCATGGCTTATCACAGCCTGGTGTCAGCGATTTAGCAGTCTGAGTGAAGGGACTTGGCCTCCCTTTCCTACCCTTTATCATCCCTCATTTGGAATAGACTTGTGTACCTACACACATTGAGAACATCATCAGACAATGTTATAATTCCTGCTTTTGTCATCAGACATAAGTTAGCGGACTCAAGAGGAGACTTATGACATAAACACACTGCAGAACAGGCACTGAGTCACTAGCAACAGATTTTCTGAAGCTTAGTTGGTGGTACTTATACCAACTACTCTTGGTTCCCTAAGGCAGGTCTGCTAGAAGTGGTTCGGCAGACATCATCAGGACAGACATTGACAACTGAATATCCTTTTGCACTTTCCCAATATTATAATTTTTGCTAGATATTGCCGATCTTATAAAACTTACAGTGATAATTGAAACAAATTATGGTATATTAGTTTGCTAGGGCTGCTGTAAAAGAGTATCATGAACTAAGAGACTTAGACAACAGAAATGTATTCTCACAGCTCTGGAGGCCAAAAAGTCCACAGTCAAGGTGCAAGCAAGACCACCTCCTCTGACGTCTCTAGGGGGAGGAGCTGGTCCATGTCTCTGCTACTTTCTGCAAGTCCTTATGTTTGTGGCAGTCTGACTGCAGTCCTCACATGGCATTCTGTTTGTGTGCATGACTATGTCCACACTTCCTCTTCTTACAGGGACACCAGTCATGTTGACTGAAAGGCCCACCTTACTCCTGTATGAGCTCAGCTTAACTAATTACTTCTGCATTGACTCCATTCCCAAATAAGGTCACATTGTCAGATGTTGGGGGTTAGGACTTCAACACATGAATTTTTGAAGGACACAGTCCAACCCGTAACCTATGGCAATTGAATTAATACATCATAATACATATAAGTATTCATATAGACATAAGTATTCAGAAATATATCCTAATTGCTATTATTTAAGGACTTTGGACACTATAAATCCATGCAAATGCGAGGTGGAATGATGTGCCCTCAAATCCTGTGTACCCTGTGAGGATGCCCTGGTCCTGTGGTATCAGGCAACTTACTGCACAGCTGTGATTTGCTGGTCCTGAAACACTTGCCACATCACTCTTTAACCACAGCTTTAGTAAGCATCAGCTTTCAACTCTTCCATTTTGAAAAATTTTAATTACCAATATAAATCTTAATAATAAAGAGTTAAAATAGGAGAGATCTTAAAAATAATGTCATTGACGTATTTTAACTTGCTATTCATTTAAAGATGGCTTTAAGGACATCTCACTTTTTTCCAAGTATCAACTTACTTTGGGCAACTTTACCTGGTTGTGTTAATCATGCTAAACATAAAACTGCCTTGCTTTGAGATGTTAGAATTTACCTAAGTTATATTTTTGCTTCTGTGGTATTATAACATACATAGGAAAAACTACCAGCAATAATGTAGTTTGTTTCTTTTATATTAAAACTTTTTAAATGCCCTACAAAGAAGTTGGTGGATGGGGCATGAGGTGACGCTAATGTAGGACTGTCACAGTGCAATAAAAGTTGTGAGTTCCTGATTTATTCCTTTAAATGTAGGGTGAATCATTATGGCCTCAGTAACTCTCAAGTTACATGCTGTGTTTCTCACATCTGGTGAAATTTGGCCCCCTCCAGAATTCTCTCTTCTGCTATAGGCTTCTGCTTTGTCTGTCTTTGGGAGGACAAGAATGAGAAATGGTTTCAAATGAAAATACTAGTAAAATCTTATATGGTATTGATTTACCAAATTTCATGCACAATATGTAGACCCACCAGCAGATTTTGGGACCATGCCATTAGTACATACTTAGGTCATGCAGGATTTTGTCTTAATATGCTCAGTCTTTATTTATGTGAAGCACAGTTCCGAACCATCTGAGTAATGCACATCTAACATAAGCAGAACTGTAGGCTGGCGTTATTAAAATGCATAGAGCC
>NW_006289416.1:8928852-8942129 GCF_000327345.1 Myotis davidii | reverse complement strand
TGCTTTTAATTGAAGCAGAATTACAGCAATATATTATCCATGTAAGTCTGCTTATGTCACAATAGTGGCTTGCACAATAGCTCTTTGCTTCATGAGAACTTGATGGTAACCCATGTATTGTGGTTACACATTTAAATATCCTACAGTATGTGTATTTGAATTGGCTGATACAGTGTTATCTAAGCATATGTTATCTTGTGGGAGATGTGTCTTGTGGCCAAGTAGCTTTGAGAAGGATTTGTCAATGATTGAAGGTCATTCATAAAAATACAAGGCTTAATAGAAGCTCTACTTTGAGCATTTGGAATTTAAAAAATAAACAAAAGAAACATTCATTCTTCATACATTTTGTTTACTTTTAAAAATTTTATTGTAATTCACACTTTCTATAATAGGTGTAGAGAGATAATAACTTATAGATAACACCATTTCTCTGCAGATTAAATTTCAATACTTATTGAAATAGGAGCCCAAATGGTCAATATCAATGGGGATACCAGTGAAACTTTGATTTTCTCATTTCAACCTGCAAAAGGAGGTCTTTGGGGCATAATGATGTGATATCTTCTTTAATAGGTAATGTTCAGAGACAAGACAGTGCCTGAGACTAGAGCATCTCAGAGCTCTTGGTGACGTTTTCTTTCTGCTATAATCTCGTCAGTGTCCAAACATGAGCTGAACATTGCTGAAGAGGTTTCCCATCACAACAGATGAGGGAAAGGTTTTCCCATTCAGCTAACTTAGGAGCATTCTTCTTTTATTTATGTGTTTTAATTCACAATTACAATTAAAATATTTCCCACATACACATATAATCTGATTTTAGTCATTTCAGTCTATGCTGCTTTTACAAAGTTAGAGGCTGTAGAATTTTGCATGTTTCAGACCGGTTTCAATGGAAGTGGAGTGTTTCACATCCTCAACGCAGATGAGCTGACCCAGTGCCAGGTAGCACCTTGTAGTCAGGAGTAAGCACATCAGAAATGGGAATGCTATGGTCCTTTATTATTTCCTCGTCAAAGGGACACGTCTATAGATGTCCCTGTGCCCACTGCCAAGTTCATCGTTTTATGATGTTATTTATAGAGATGACATTTGCTTATATTGAGTCCTTTGTTCTGCTTGGCCAGGATGTCTTCCCACACATGCAGCCCTACAGGTTGATTCCAGACCTGCGGCCTGTAATTCAATGAGTGCGCCCTGTCTACAAAGTGCAGGGTTCCTGTGCTGTCAGCCAGGGCATTTGGCGCAAAGAGGGAGCGCCTTTGGAACTAAATAAACAACAAGGAAACATTTGGGGCCGCCAGGAACCCATCCCATGTAATTTCACAGACTCTGACTCCCAGGCCTCAGAGTTGGAGATGCCTAACCAGCAGGAAACCTGACATTCTGTCTCGAAGGTTCTGCCCTTGGCTCTCAGTGTAATCTCTTGCTGAGATTAACGGGAGCCCCTCAGAGCACTGTGCTTTCATACTGAGCCTGAGTGGTCCTGTTGCAGCAGATATCCCCACATCGTGCTGTCATGTAGGTCTGACAGGAACCATCAGATTATTTAAAGTTGGCGGATTAACTAAATTGGGGAATTTCCCGTGATCTCTGAAGAAAACATCTCTACTGACAAGTTCAACCCTTCGAACTGCTCCTGAGGCTTAACTGCTAGCATGCAGTCCACTCTACCTCTGAGGAGCAGTGCACCTAGACAGGCAGAGACCAGCAAGGACTGCTGTGTCCTGGGCACAGAATTTTAACCATTTACGCAGTTAGTGTTTTTGTTTTTGAGCCCCAGTTAATGTGTTTTTAATGTACTCATTTACTCCCTGATACATTTGATGGCTTTGCTGGTGGTTTGGCAGTAGCCCTTTACACAGTGGAAGTTTGTATGTATCAAAGCAAACAGGAAACGCCTGCGAGTTAAAATGCAGGGACTTGAACCCATCTGGATCAGTCAGAAATCTTATGCTTATTCCAGATTCAAACGGAGTGCAGGGTGTAGACCTAACCAACAGAGGTGCACCCTGCCGGTGCCTCTGCTGTCTGCATCGCTCTGGGCAGCCTGCACACAAGGTGCTTCTCACCCAGCTTGATACACTGGTCTCCCAGGGAAGTGCAGCTGGCGTTCTAACTCCCAAGTAGTCGTAACCCACTTCTGGTGTCAGACAAGGCCAGCTAGCTTTGTGGAAGACTATTAAAGAATATGATGAAGTCATAGAAGACGGCTAAGTCATGTGATACAGGCTAAAATGCTAAAGGACTTCAAAGAATGAGGGATTGAGGGCTCGAAGAGTTCAGAAAGTCTCTTCTGAGGCCCTAAGAGTGTCAGTGGCCTTGCAGGAGGAGCAGGAAGGGACTGGGACATGCATGGGCAAAGGCAGATGCTCCAAAACTTGGTCTCTGAGAAGAATCCCGAGCAGACTGGTTTCACTACAAATGTGGCTGTTTTCCAGTTACAATTTTTCTTTGCCTTAAGCTATAAAAACAATAAATATATGCTGTAAATGTATTCTAAAATATATGCCACATAAAATCAAAACTCATAGCCAAATGTTGGCATGAGACTTTCATGATTTACGGGCTTTGTAACTGTGCTCTGAAATAGTACATTTCCCCACTTCCCACTCTTTCTGTTGGCTTGAAATGTGAGCTCAGGATGCGGCAAAAACAATGGCTCCTTCCCAGGAATAACCTCAGAGGAAGATGGTATTGGATCTTCGCAGAGCTGCAGACTCACGGATGTCCCCACTGGTGAAGGTGCTCATTCTAGGAGGCGCCTTCAAAACTCATACCTACATGCCCACGGTGTTTATTAGCATTCGGGGACTATTCCCTTCTTCTGTAACTTTTCCACCCCTTATATCCTTAAAGGTTTGGAAATTACCTGTCTCTATAAAAATTGTTACAGTTTTCTACAAAGTGTTCTGTTAAAGGTAATCTAATCTTCAAACCCATTATTAAAATACTTAAGCATATAAAAAATGAACAGTCCCTCTCTCAAAGCACTGCTGTTGAATCTTTAACTTACCTTCTTCTCAATAACTAAGGAAATCCAATCATTATTATTGGCAATTATGGAATAATTATCAAGCTAATTTGTAATTAGCATTTTCGGATGACAGTGTTGATTTGAACAAATCTGCATTAGGTTCAGCACACTCATTAGGCACTAAAAGCTCAGATTCTGTTACCCAAGGCCCTTTGCTATTCATCTGTGATGTATTCCTCCCAATACTCCAGTGGCCAGTAATCAGTGTGGTGCCTGTTAAGTGAAGAACTTTCCATCACTGTCTCTGTGAGCACTACCTCTGCTTCCTCTCTTCATCACACAGCGGGTATGCAGGTAAAAATATTGTAGCATCTACCAAGCAGACATTGAAACTTCGTTCTAAATTGGCAAATTAAATCTGTCTCTGGTGGTTCCAAATTATGTAAAATAAAAAAGAAACTTTTAGCACTGATAGGTCTTGTCATTTCTATTCAGTTGCATTTTTTAAAAATGGGTGAATTAGAACACTTTTTTTTCCCAAAGAAAACTCATCAGCTCTGCTCATTGTTACTCCTGAAAGGCTTCTTTCAGGTGTAAAGTTCTCTGAATTTTCTTTACCTTTTATCATCATTTAGTTTTCCTGATAATGCTGCTACTATATCTAATTGCTTTTTATGTACTGGGGACATGATGTTTTTCAGAAACCAAGCAGCAGCTATGTCCTGTGGGTCAGAGGGAGAAGAGTAGCCTAGACACTTTCTTGTTGTCCTGATCCCTGACTGATTTTAGGATCTGCAGTGATCTGCTGCCCTGAATACTCCCAGGTTCACTGTGGCGTCTCTCAGTCAGGGCGGCAATGTGAGTGGTCCCAGCTTTAACTGTCTCATACTTTGTGGTCCAGTCATTGAGAGCTCACTTCCAGATCTCCCATTTCTTGTCACTGTCCTTATCCTCATGGAGTGTACAGATCAGGGCTGGTATAGGCAGACATTGCCTTGCACTGTGTAATCCATCAGTCTTGCAGCACACAATGTTGGTTGCTAAAGAATTGGCAGTTCACTTCAAATGAAATAGGAAGTGCTGGAATTCCATGATAAAATGGGAAACAAAAAGAACTGATACCCTGTGAGCCCTCTTGGATTGTTTGCCCAGTCCCTCACCAGGGGCGAGCTCACAGTCACCTTCAGTGTTGTTGCTTTTGTCAATGTTACTGTTTTGAATGATTTAAACAATCAGGCAGTCTGGGTAGTTACGAAGCATGTGACTTCATTACAGAAGAAATGTTTGCTATTCCCAAAACTAAATAAAATTAAATGTAGTTTTTTTGCAAACATAGCAATTAGTGGGACAGGGATGGGAATGCTGGGTTTGATTTTGGAGAGGAGTCCTATGTGATCAAATATTCCATGGAAATCCAGGTGAACTCATCATTTCTTCCTCAGCAGGCCAGTATCTGAGGGAGCATATGACCACGGACCTGATTTCTCAGGTTCACTAAAGGTCATTGGGTTTGATTCTGAATTGAAGTAAAATTGAATTGTTCACCTTTTAAAGGTATATTCATTTAGTTCAACTCCTCAGTATATCAGAAAAATCTATTATAATATTTTAAGGATATATACTAACAGCCATACAAATGACCTTTTCTAACACATGCAGTAATACATTAGTGACAAAAAAAAACACCTGAATATACCTTCAGTATTTGAGCACAATTCTGATTAGATCCTATGTTATAAAAAAATGCTCTTTATTTAGTATCTTTTACTGGCATCATATTGACTTCTTTATTTGAATCACCCCATTAAATAAAGAGATTAATATTTCACTTTGTTCACTACTCTGGTCATTTTAGCTTTCTTAAAATACCTTTTATTAATATAATCTTCTTCAGGGCAAAAAAACTCACAAGAAAAATTGGAAAAATACTGCCCGTTTTTTAATACAATTAGTTTCCTTAGAAAAATGGAGTATAAAGAAAACTATATAAATACAAATCAACTTCTCAAAGACTAATTTAATATTTTAAACCTATATATGCAAGTTTCTTTAAAATTGCAATTATTTTCAACATCATATTAATTCAACATCCTTTTTTTCTTTATGATGTAATTGAATGAGGAAAATTTGGAGTCTACCACCTGATTATGATAGCAACAAGAGAGCAAAACTTAGCTTTTTGTATTCCTGATTAATTTTCACAATCATTTAAATTAGTGTTATCCTTTGTAAAAATAACCAGGAAAGTTTTTAGTTTTCTAACTAATCATCTCTCTTAAAACTCTACGTTGCTCTTGATGGGCAACCTGAATACCAGACATTTTGACTTAATTTTATATATATGTATATATACACCCCCCCACACACATATACATATATGCATATATACATTTGAAATATATACAGATATACACATATACATATATGTGTATATATATATATTTAAAATCAATGTATAAATGTAAGTGTAGTTGATAAAGTACCACAAATACTTTTAAATGCTTATTCCTAAAATGCATTTAACATTGAGAAGCTAATACTGCCTAGAAATCATGTGGTTTTATCAGTACAAGTGACTTTTTCAAGCTTTTAATCTATAGACAGATAAGTCTAAAGGTGTTAAGATCACATTTATTTTATAGCTCCTTTGATAGATGGTAACATCATCAATATCTGTCAAATTTATTGCAGCAATATGAAGAGAATGGTGGGCTTACTATTATAGGTCATACTGTATTACCAGACCCAGTGAGCATCTACATAAAGTGCCAAGCTCAAGTGTAGAGTCCTATCTTCTCAATTAAGAGTGTGTGCTGGAAAGGGGGAAGCACAACAATAGCCTCTCCTGCTCATGTCTACATGTGTCTACTTAAAGACTTGTCCAGGAGTGCTCATAGCAACTTTATTCAGAATAAACAACTCAGACACCCATCAAAAGAAGATGGTGATGGAATGCTACTTGGTGAGAAAAGCCATGAACTCACAAAATGGATGAACATCAGCACCATTATTCTGAGTAAGAGAAGCAGATGCAAATGAATGGATGTATGTGAAACTCTAGGAAGGCATTTTTGATAACAGAAAGCATGTCTTTGCTTGCCAGGACGTGGGAGATTATTGACTACAGGGGTGCAGAGAGTTGATGGCAACAGCCCACACGTTTTTGGGGTGATGGAAATGTCCCAGTTCTCAGTGGTGGTGGTGGTTTCATGACTGAGTAGATTTGTAAAAACTCAGCAGTTTTTGCTCTGCCTGGGCTCCCTTTGCTGTTATTCTGTATACAGTGAAATGACACAGATTATTCATAAGGCACGAGAGGAAAGAAAGGCATGCAGCAAGAACCAATTTTTTGTTATTCTGAAAATTCTATGAACTTGGCATTTTAGATATTAGAATTATATTGTTAGTCAATAAAAAAACAAAAAAATGATGCTTTTCTATGATAGGTATTTTCTTTACATTTTTCTTTACCTTCTATATGCTGAATCCATAACTTTAATTTTTAAATAGATATTCTTTAAATTCACTTACACTTAAGTAGCTTATGAGGTCCTGAGCTAAGACTTTTTTAAATTATATTTTACCAGATTCAAAAGTATAACTTTTAAGAAAAGTCTTGGTGGCCTCTGTGACTTGTTATTGATATTGTTGAGTGAAGGCAGTAGCATCCATGAGGCTGAGGTCCCTGGGGTCACGGGAGAGTGAGCAGACAAATGAGACACTGTGCAGATTTCAGTTCCTTCTGTGAACCTGAAGTTCATCACCAAATGTTGTACTTAGTCACTTACTATATCTCAACCAAGTTCAGTAGGACTGGTTTTGGTTAAATTGGGCAATTGCCAAGGGAAAAAAAATTACAGCAAAATTGTGGTCATTAAAGTAAATTTTGTCTTAATTTTATCTTTTCTCCCTTAAATTCCTGGGTTTGACTCACTCTAGCACTCCCTGATTATTTTCTCTTTTTGAGTGCTGTTAAACATTTGAAACTGTGCAGGTGACTGCAGAAATCTCTTTCAAAAGGAAAGGAATTGACAGGGTTTCCTGAACAGTCAGCCATGGTTTTTATAGTTCCACAGATGATTCAGACAGCATCAGTGTTAGGGCTCAGCTCCTTTTGAACTTTTTTGCAGCAGTGGTTTGTGGGAAACTCTTGAGCTTTCATCACTGCCATATTCACTCTCCCAACAGAAGCAAAACAAAACTCACACTCGGCTTGTGACTTTGGCCTCCAGTCTGAGACGACCTCAGATAGGGATGGATGAGACTTGTGCACCATACAGCTTTGCGAAATGTGAAACTGCCCTATGGGTGAACTGCAATCTGTTCTTCTGTGTATTTTACTGAAGAATGTCAACTGGACTGTGGGGGAGGGGAAGCCGGTGTGTCCTCCCTGTCTTTAGGACACAGATGGCCCAGACATGTTTGTGGCTCAGTGAAGGTGAGGGAGCTGCTGAGCTGCCAGTCAACAAAGATTGATGAAATCTGAGAAGTTCTGGGGAAGGGCTGGCGTGGCACCAAGGGCGGCAGCCTATTAAACCACTGTGGGATGTGTCTCGCTGACTGCACACTGAATTTTCAGTTAGACATTTTCCTAGTTATTTGATTATCTGCTTATAACACTTCAAGTAAATCATGAGAAAGTTATATTTTAGGAATTGGGTGCCATGTAGATTAACACCTGTAGACCAAAATGTGTGGAAAGCGGAAGAGACTAGGTACAAACTCAGTGTCCTTGGTTTTAGGCACACACTTCCACTTGGGCTCTGTTTAATGGAGTGAGAGCCGTAAGACATCACATGGCTCTGTTTTTAACCAGCCTACCTACCATAATATGCTTGGCTTGTAGAACCATGTATTTTAAATGTTTCGGCACTACTAACATTTAGAGAAATGCAAATATAGTAGAAATCTGACAATTCTATTTTTAAGATTAGTAATCTCTCTCAGTGAAGAGATGTCATGTATAATAATTATTCTATTGAAAATGGGGTGCTAGCATTATACCTTATGTACATATATTTTTTTAAATCAATAAGTTCAATATTGGTACTAATTGAACATGGCTTTTCTTTAGCACTTCCTAAAATTTATCTTTACCTTAATGGGCTTTCCATAGTATTATGAAATAGTTGAGCTTTATGTCCAGTGATTTCTCTAACATTTCTGAGCCCAGTAAATCTTCACTGTGGCCATTGCTACTTCACTTAATTCACTTCATCTGCTTAAACTCTCAGGTGCCTCCTAGACTCAGTGTCTAAGCCTAAAGTTCAGCAAGTCCCCTCTTTAGAATCCTCCGGCACTGGTTAGTCCCATCACACAATTTTGAAAGACAAGAATAGATCCGGGCTCACTTTTCTGCACAAACCTCATGTAATTAGCACTTCCCAACCTTGATTTGAACCAGGGGTGCTGGTCGGACGTCCAGGTCCAAGGACTCTCATCTCCTCTCACCGGAACCGCAGCATCGTGAGAACTGAATCTCTGCTTGTGTACCATGGCCACAGTGAGGGCTGCAGGAGACTCACTTGTTCCACACAGGTTTCCTTAGCACTCAGCTCGTCCCTGTTCTGAGCATGGAGGGTACTTTAACCAACAAAACAAAGGTTCCCGCCTGTGGAGCACGTCTCTCCCTGGAGGGAGACAGACACGAAACAAAAGGCATGATAAGTAAGTAGGCCATATGGTTTGTTAAAGGTGCAGTGCTGTGGAAACGAGAACGGGGAAGAATGGCAGGATTGGGAGTTCTGGCAGTGGCCCCGGGTGGGTGCAGATCCAGGCAGCCATGGTATTACATTGGGAGGGAATTCTTCAAGGATCTGCCTGGCCCCAGAATTTTCTGAGCAGGAAGAGTGATTGAAACAGATGAAAGGCGGGAAAGCAACATGTGTACATGTCAGAACGAACTGTAGGAATGGTGTGAGGTAGAACTCAGACAAACTCATTCTTCCCAGTGGGAGTCCGTGCAGCTGATGGACCCCCACTGGGAGGAATGACTTTATTTACTGTCATGGTCCTGCAGCCCAACTGGAGAGGGTTCATGTCCATTGCCCGAGTGTCTTGCCACGGCAGGGCTAAAATAAATAACAAAAAATGATCTACCACCCTTACCTCACACTCTTCACAAAAATTACCTTGAAGTGAATCATAGACCTAACTGTAAAGCTAAAACTGTAAAATTTATAGGAGAAAATATTTTTGACCTTGGTGTAGTGTAGGCAAAGACTTCTTAGCTAGCACACAAGTAGTCCAGCCCAGAAAAAGGAAACATTGATGAGAGAGAATATGTGAGAGAAGATGTTCAGATGACCCCAAAACACATAAA
Source organism: Myotis davidii (assembly GCF_000327345.1). Lineage (NCBI taxonomy): Eukaryota > Metazoa > Chordata > Mammalia > Chiroptera > Vespertilionidae > Myotis > Myotis davidii. The sequence goes on along the minus strand of NW_006289416.1, from coordinate 8,932,827 downwards.
ATGATGCTAATAAACTTTACCAGTCATCAGTGAAATGCAAATTAAAACTATAATGACATGCAGCCACTAGTGGCTAAAATGAAAAAGACTGCAAATGCCAAATGTTAGTGAGGGTGGCACATCTGGAGTTGTCGTGCATTGCTGGTGGGGATGTAAGTGCTAGAGCTAGTTTGGAAAACAGTTTAACAATTTCTTATAAAGTTAAAAAATTAAACATACATCTACCATATGACCCAGCAATCCCACCACTAGGAATTTACCCGAGAGGAATAAAAGCATATGTCCATATAAAGATTTACATATGAATGCTTATCATAGCTCTGCTCGTAACAGCCCAAAGCTAAAAGTAACCCCAGTGCCACCAACAGATGGGTAGGTAGGCCAATTATCCATAAAGTGGAATATTACTCAGCAGGCACAAAAGAGTAAGCTATTCAATTCCATTTACTGTGAAATCGGTAGCAGTGACCCTAATTGAAAGTGATGTGGTCCAGGCCTGTGTTTCCTGGAGCGGGGATGGGGGCATGAGGAAACATTTCTGAGTAATGGAAATATCCTTATCTTATTTTTTGTGGTGGTTACAAGGGTCATATAATTGTTAAACTCATTGACCCACACATATAAATTGTATCTAATTCATTGACTATAAGTATTTCCTCAATAAGGGTGTTTTTTAAAACATCATTTGGAAGCAAGAGTGTTAAACATTGAAACACAAAATACTCAGCAAGAAAGTAGCAGCAAAAGAGCCCTGCTTTTTTCTAACCAAAGCAAGGCTTTTTGGAAAAACGTATTTTGAGCTGGATTTTAAATGCTTGAAATGAATGGAAGATGCTTTGTGGGTACAGGATGTAGAAAACAGTTTGGATCAGGTGAACTCACATAGAGGAACATTGTGCTCAGTGACTGGCCTATGCTTTTAATAAATGACAAGAGCCGAGAAGATCCGGAAAATGGGACTGTCCCAGCATAGAGGAGCTGATCAGCAGGCCAGGTAGTGCAGTGCACAGACTGGTGTGGATCCTGACCCAGACTTCTCTGTCTTTGTATCCTGTGTGTGTTTGTCTGTTTGGGGTTTGGGAATCATGTGGGTTTGTTGGTTTTCTTGTAAAGGAAAATACTGGAACATTTTATATAATTTGAAGAGAAAGTCCCTGTTCTTAGGAAGCCTACAATGAAATATTTAGAAGTAAAAGAACATCAGTTCTGCAACCTACTCTCAAGTCGTTTATAACAGAAAAAATAATATGTGTGTATAGAGAGAGAGTAGAGAAAGCAAATGTTGCAAAATGTTTACAGTGAGGACTGAGACAAAAGTGGAAGGGGATTCTTTGTACTATTGCTTGCAAATTTTAAGTTTGAAATTATTTCTGAGTAAGAAGTTATGAAAAGTGAAAACCAAATTGGGTCAAGGTACTAGTTGCTGAAAATCATACAGATTTCCTGTGAAGAAATAACTGAGGACACAAAAGTGAATAAAATAAAAATTTCAGAGAAATGGTATCTGGAAATTTTGCGGACATTGACATGCCCGGGCTGCCGAGGAGACATCCCTGTGCGCTCCGGATGGGAGCCACCACAGTAACTGCACAACAGTGACCAGTCTGCACTGGACTGGGGTCTGGGTGGGCAGGTTGTGAAGAGGGAGGTTCAAGATCACAGCTGTAGGCATTATTCCATCAGAGAAACTTCCCCTTGAAAGCTGCACTTTGCCTCAGGTCTGGAGTGTTTTGCCGACAATGCACATGTAGCTCTGGTCATTCTGCCGTACATCCCGCTGTGCAGTAGTGTGCTTCTATCCTCTGCTTTTCTAAATTAAAGTATTCAAAGAACTTGTCAGTGAATTCTGCATTCGTTTTAAGGAGGGCATTGAAGAAGGGGTCAGCTGGCAGATGCAGAAGTGGACAGACTTGAAGGCTACATGCCATTCCCAGCTGAAAGATGCTAAGGGCTTTCTTCTTTGCCTTAGAAAATTGCATTAGATCACAGAAATCCACGTGCATTTTGAGTGTGTGATTGTGCCATTATTTTTATCATGAGCTGTGTACCTCAAAGCAAAAATTAATTTAAAAAAAATCTGTAAAAGATTGGGATTATAGCCATTTATTCCTAATATGGTAATATTCTGGTTTTTTTAAAAAATATATTTTTATTGATTTTAGAGAGGGAGGGAAAGGGAGAGAGAGAGATATAGAAACATCAATGATGAGAGAGAATCGTTGACTGGCTACCTGCTGCACGCCCCCTACTGGAGATCGAGCCCACAACCTGAGCATGTTCCTGACTGGGAATTGAACAGTGACTTCCTGGTTCATAGATCGATGCTCAGCCACTGAGCACTCCAGCTGGGCTAAAATCCTGTTTTTAACTGTTGTGATATAAGTAGTTAGGGTCCTTAGATATTTTTAACTTATCACATGATGAGTTCGGTGCTAGGGATAGCATTTAGAGTTCATTTTTAGTACTAAACAAGTAATGTTCAGTCTTAAAATGTTTATAAATTTAGGGGTTGTTTTATGTGGATCAGCCTGTTTAAAGTCTCTGCCATTAGGTGGTTCCTCTTAGAAAGGCAGACCAAAAAGGGTTTTCTTAGTTAACAGTTCTAGCTTTTGAGGCTATAAAATGATGAGTGTGGCTCCTGTCACTGTCAGAGCATCTGAAGGAGAATCAGGGGCTTTGATTGGTCACCTCCCTTGATTGGAGAAACACCTGTCACCTAATGTAGCAATAAAAGTAAGTGGTCTCTCTATCTCCTGACAGGTTTTATGACAAATTTCCCTGTGTTGATCTGGCACCCTAGCTGTTTTTATTTTATAATTTAGGAAATGGATATGAAATCAGGAGGTTACTAGAAGTGAATATCTAATACTCTCCTGCACAACAGCAGGTTCTCAGATTTCATTCCTCAACCTCAGTAACCTGGGAGAGAGTAGCTTGGAAAATGATTCTTTTAATGTAAGATTTAGAATTAGGTTACAACTCCTGTTGATGAAGAAAACGTGAAGTTCTGAGTGGACATTAGTTTCTAGATTAGAAAGAGGAAAGGAAAGTAATGAATCCTATTTCTAAATGAATTTAAAAAGCAATCTGATTTTAGTTCCAGCAATGCAGAGAAAATAAAATAAAAACCATCGCACTTTATTTACTAACCAATGAATTGAATTGTCCGCCTTTTATTGCAGATATAAAGTAAAGACTATGAAGAGACGATCATTTTTGTTGCTATCAGACTTTCAGTAACATCTCTCTTGTGGTTTAAATAACAGATAGTTTAAGCATTTTTCCATTACCTTTGTGTAAATGAAAAATGCATAAAATATTTTAACAAGGCAAAGTAATCCAAGGAGATTGTTATTTTGTGTTACAAATTAGGTTATTTCTGTCATAAAATTAAAGAAAAAAATCAACGTTAGGACATTCCAGCTTAATATCATTTACCAGAAGGAACATGGAACAGATTTAATGAGCTAGCAGGTCACCTGGATCCAGCTGTTTCCAACCAGTTTTATGAAGCATAGGATGCGGCGAGCAGTGGGAGGTAAGCATTAGTACATGCTCTCAAGGAGCTGCAAAATCGATTTCTGCTGGAATGAATTAATTTAGATTATCAATTTATAAGCAGTTACAAGAATCCCATCAGCTCAACAATTCAGTGAATGATCAGGTTCACCCTCCTAAGAGCCTTGCAATTAGGGGCCGCTGTCGGCCTGCGGTGGCTGCCTGTCCTGCGGCATTGCTCACGGAGTCAATGGGCTGAACAGAAGGAAAGAGAAGTGTTTGCTCAGGTGCACTGCAGAGGGAAGGAGAGCCTCTGAGGAAGGAGGTAAAGCAGTATGTACTGCGGTGCGTGAGTTTGGACTTTCCCCTTGGCCCCCTTCGATGCCATGAGAAGGTCATTTTCACCATTCCAAGTGAGGTTTGAATCACCATAATTTGTGTGCATGCAGTGAAGTGATTGGGACTTAACTGCTCACC
>NW_006289416.1:8921196-8928760 GCF_000327345.1 Myotis davidii | reverse complement strand
CTGTCCTAGAGCAGTGATGGCGAGCCTTTAGCTTGGCGTGTCCACATTTTGAAAAACCCTAACTTCACTCTGGTGCCGTGTCACATACAGAAATTGTTTGATATTTGCAACCATAGCAAAACAAAGACTTATATTTTTGATATTTATTTTACATATTTAAATGCCATTTAACAAAGAAAAATCAACCAAAAAAATGAGTTCGCGTGTCACCTCTGACACGCGTGTCATAGGTTCGCCATCACTGCCCTAAGCACTGGGAAGGTCGGAGGGGTAAACATTTGTTCTAGTTGAAATACTGGATTCAGTTTATTCTCTTCTTCCCGTTCCAAGTAGATTTATTTCCCTCCACCTCTGCTTACCCACAACAGTGACTTAACACACACACACACACACACACACACACACACATACACACACAAACAACAGGCACCTCATTTTTGTCCCCAACCAAGTGTTCCAGCCATCCATGCCTACAGTTCCAGTGCACGCCTAACACATTCTCCTCCCTGTCAGTGAGGAATTCTTGCTTTCTGCCTCATTTCTACAGCCCTAGCTATCACAGCTCTGATGGACTAGCTGTTTTCCTTCTGACCACTGAAATAAGTATGCAGTTATTAAAATTGTTAAAATGTTTCTTCATCCTTGAAGTTGCTTGCTCCCACCATACCCGGGCGTCCTGTTCCTGGGCTCTAGCTGCTCCCATATCGGCTGGCTGCTGTCATTTTGGCCAAGGCAGTGTCCGCTTGTTCATGATAGACATGACTGAGGTCACTCAGCTCCGAAACTCTATGATGCTCTGGTGCCATGTCCCCACTCAGATTTTCCTCAGCCCTCAGAGCCAGCTGGGAAGACATCACCATTTCCTAAGACATTTCCTACCAAATCTTAACTTGTTCATGCTACTCTGTATTCTTCTCCACTGTTTCTTGTGACCCAGATGTTTATACATCTCAGGCCAATCACCCCCACATTCATGGTCCCATGGAGTCTTTGTCACACATGTGAGACTTGCGAGTTTTATCTGCATCTTCAAGGTGAGGAGCCTGGGTGACAGCTGTCAGCTGGGGCTGGCCCAGGGGACTGTGTTCCCCACAGTGTCACTTCCCATTGGTGTTGGAGCTGGAGTGTGAACACGGGCCTCTCATTGCAGATCTAAGAACCTTTTTCCTATGGGCAGTGTTTCTTAACAAGGCTTTCGTTCTCCTGAGGCAGGGATGCTTTTACTCCTTTTCTTCCCCAGCCAGCTCAGTGAAGGCAAAGTGAAAATACCAAGTAAAATTTCTTTCTGAATCAAGTGAATTTCCTCTGTAGCTGGCCCCATCTTTCCCTTGCAGGCCTACCGCCACCTCTGGCCTCCTGCAATGTGGGAAGGTCCCTGTCCCTTCACTAGAGGACTGTATTCCAGCACAGTGATGTGGTCTGTCCAGGTCATTTTCCCAGGAGAGTCTGTCCACCTTGCCTGTACACATTATACTTAGGGCGTTACTCATTTTCGCTATAGTCTCATGTTTATCTTTACTGAATTATCATTGAGTTTTGAAACAGGTGACTGTATTGCCTAGTCACAAACAATTTATTTTATTTAAATATATTTTTATTGATTTCAGAGAGGAAGGGGGAGGGAGGGAGGGAGGGATGGAGAGAGAGAAAGAGAGAGAGAGAGAGAGAGAGAGAGAGAGAGAGAGAAACATTAGTGATGACAGGGAATCATTGATCAACTGCCTCCTGCATGCCCCACACTGGGGATTCAGCCCGCAACCCGGGCATGTGCCCTGACCAGGAATTGAACTGTGACCTCCTGATTCATAGGTTGATGCTCAACCACTGAGCCATGCCCGCTGGGCCACAAATAATTAATTTTTGATGGCATCATATAGTCCTGGCTCAGAAGATTCTTGGGAGGATAAAAAGTGAAAATGGTTGTGAAGTGCTTTTCAGTTTGTCACGTTATCACGGTTACAAAGGGTAGCTATTATTCACGGTCACGGTAGGTCCTGTTACAGAGGCAGAAACGGTCAGACCAGGCAGGGCCCAGCCCACAAAGGCTACTACTGAAATGTCATCCACCTACTATGAATTAGGCCAACATGGCTTTCTGAACTCAAGTGTGCCTGCGTCACTGTTCTCAGCAGACAACTTTTCCTTCAAAGACAAACATGGCACATCCATTCTTAGGTGATTAAAGCGATAACTTGCCAAGAAGTAGCCATTGGGTTTAAGTTTATAAAGATCCACCCATTTTTATTTTTTCATTATTTCTCCCTTTTCAACTCTCCCAGAACCCCCGTCCCTGCTTCACCCACCATGCGCTCTGTAGGCTGTCTTCCAGGACTGCCTTTTGAAGCTCCCTGCTACAGGTGGATAATTCCTGTGCCGTATCATCAGTGCCCGTCAGATGAGGTCCCTCTAGACCCTGAGCTTCCCAGCGGCAGGCACCAGACATGTTCATGTTTCCTTCTCATGTTCCTGGCACAGAGGGAAAATGGAGGGAGGTGGGGCCATGTCTGCACTGTTGATATGACAATAAAGGTCAACACTGAAAGGTTGGCATGGTTGGGTAAGCTAGAAAGGCCCCAGTAACTGTCACAGACTGGAATCCCACATGAGTAATATTCCGTTCTGCTTATGAAGATGTAAACCTTGTGCATTGCACGAATCTGTTAGTGTGTCTGCAAATAGAGTAATGGGCACAGAGCTCTGAAGGGGACCTATCTTCTTTGCTACATGTATCTCTGTTGTCTGAGTTGTTTTAGTGGTTTGTGTTCATGTGTAGGCTACTATTTATATCTGTATTGTCTGAGTTGTTTTAATGGTGTGTGTTCATGTGTGTAGCTTTAAGTGGGAGAGAGAAAATTGATGTTGACTTATAGGAAGAGAAAGATTGAGCAGATAGGTGAATGGAAGATAGGTGGAGTAAAGTGAGCAAAAACTCATGCACTTGGTGATTTTCTGGGCATAATGAAGGTAACCATTAGAGTATAAGAAGATTAGAGGGTATAGTAAATGGACTAATAACATGTATAGAATGTCAGGATAGTATGAGATGCTTCCTAGTTGGCATTGGACTGAGAACCTAAAGATGTTACCATAAAATTTCCAGAAAGTTACATATTTAATGGACATTTGTTAAAGAGAGACCATTTTTAAAAGTTACAAACCATTATTAGACAACAGTTAACAGCCTCTCTGAACAAAGCACAATTTTAGGTTAAGTAATAATGAAAAATGCCAATGTTACAGAATTAGCAAATACTAACGCACTGTCAGTAAGAACTACCAAAGGAAAGCAATATATTTAACACATGTGATAGCACCATTCCTCAGAAGTTATCTGAAATGCAAAGTTTGTATCTCTGACGCTGATTTCTATCTGCCTGTAAACACAAGGCGAGATTCTGCTTTTCTCAACCCTGAAATGTCCCAGATTTAGCAAATAAAAATATGGGACACCCAGTTCAACTTGAACTTCAGATTAACAATAGTAATGCAATATTTGTGACATACTAAAAAATTATTTGTTGTTTACCTGAAATTCTAATTGGAGTCCTGCATTTTATCTGGTCACCTGATTAATGCCAACCTGCAGGGACCATACCCAGACGTTAAGAGCAGAAACAAAGAAACCAAGGTTTTGCGAGTGTCTTTTGTAAAGATGGGGCAGAAAATAGACAGTGAAAAGTAGGAGAGTGTGTCATTTCAGTCAGTGATTAGACCCTTAATAATTCCCAACTAGGATGGGGGCATTTTGCTCCCTGGGGACATTGGCAATGTCTGGACACATTGTGGATGTCACAACTTGGTGGGGTGGGGGCTGCCACCAGCATGGAGAGGAGAGGACGGGGTGCTGTGGATCCCCAGAGTACACAGGATGGGCCCCCTCAGAGTTCTCAGCCCAGAGGGCCAGCAGCAGCCAGGTCAAGAAACCTGCCTGAGCTCTCAAAGGAAGGAGACAGCCAGATGCAGGTGGCAAACTGTAGGCTCCGGAGGCAGGCCTGAAACTGGGCTCAGACCCCAGCTCTGCATGAGGCCTCAAATCACCTCAAAACCGAAAGGGAGATGCTTCTTGTGCAGGAATTTTTCTGGAATACGGGAAGGGAAATTTTGCTTTGGCAAGTAGTCATCCCACATTTCTGCAGACAAAGGTAGGCTTCTGTCATTTTACTCTAATTTTTTTAAGTACTAACTTTAGGCATTCCAGGAATCAAATTAAAGGTTAATTTCATATATCAAGACTAGTGAATTTAAGCCACATGGAAGGATAAAGTCACACATTTCTAGCATCCAGGGTGATGCTTGGCCATTCACTTTGTGTTGTCTACTCCCAGTACAGACCCTGTTTTCTGTGATTCTATAGTGTCAAGTGTGAATAAAATTCTGCTTAATGCTGGGACAGACACAGGAATGAAACTGACCAGGTCATCTGACCTGAAGTCAGAACCTACTCAGAACCTGGGGCCAGTGTCCCCTGGAGGGGATGTCCCAGGAGGCAGCTGAGCCATCACATCAGGACAGGCAGTGGTGCTGGGACCAGGAATATCTGGCCACTGCTTATCTCCCTGATTATACAGGTGGAATGGGAGCGAGCAGTCGGTTGTGGGCAGATTCCACAAGGGCATGTTTCAGTCTGTGTTAGAAGCAACCCCTTTCTCACTCTCTGCCCATCCAGTGCCTCATGGCCCAAAGGTAGCCACAGTGTTGTTGGTCTGCACGATGTGGGCTCTCAGCCAGTTCACCGGCTTCTCCGCCTCTCCTGGTGTGTGTCACAGCTCCCGAGTGAATGGCAGTGAGGAAACAGCCTTTTTTTCGGGATGGGGGACGGGGGGGACTGAGAAATACTCACCCTTTCACTCTGTCTGACTAGTTCCTGGGGCTAATTTAGGAGAACGTGGCTTCCTTTGCCCGCAAAGCTGAAAATAAGAATACCTTTACTATCGCTGTAAATTCTCTCCAGGGTCACTGGACACTTTCTGTGATTCTCAGTGAGAAACCTGTGTTGGGGACACTGACAGGTCAGAGCAACGGAAGGCCTGACTCACTAAAAAGAAATGCTGCCTCTGAAATAAAATGATAGCGGGAGTGGAGGACAGCGCCAAGTCCACATGGCCTTCACACGCATATTCCTCCCCGCCTGAGAAACGCCTCATCCCATCTCATTCAAGAGGAAGGGCTGCTGTCCTGATTTTCAGTGGTTTGTTTTGTCAGCTTTAACTAATATTTTGTGTGCAAAATGAATGATGGGATATCTTCTGTTATTTTTGTTTTACTTCCGTCATAATCAACCATAATTTTTCAGGCATATGTTCCCATTTTGCAAAGTCTCTGGGTGCCAGCCCCGTGCTTACCTTAAGGACCCCTCCTGGAGGCGGTGAGTGGCCTCTCCCCAGCTGCACGTGGTCAGAGACTCTCGTCCAGTGGGAGGACAGTGACCTCTGCCCGGCCTCTACCTGAGGCCCGAGTTATTGATAGTAGCAGTGATATTGACAGTCTGTGCTTGGGAGGGAAGTGGGAGTTTGATATGACATATTGTGTGTCTCAGCAAGACTCATAAATAATTTTGACAAGTTTTTGTATGCATGGGAAAGTCCTTGATTCAGCCTCCCATAAAAATAAACTTCTATTATGGAATGTATTTGTCAAGTGGCTGCTTGATGGATGGAGCCGCGTTTACCCCTTGGCAGTTCGGTGAGTTTTAGATGCACAGCTTACCAGAGAGGATTTACGGGCAGCCCAGAAATAATTATTCAGTGTGAAATGCATAATTCCTGTACCTGGATTTTCATTTTTTATTATATTTTGTTTCTGTTGCACTCCTGGTTCCTAAAACAAAAGAAGTTGCCCTTTTTTTCCTAAGAGCTTTTGTTTATACAAGGTTTTGTGTAGAGCAGGCTGACTCAGCCCAGGCCCAGTCCCAGGCTTAGCTGGCATATTGTCATTGATGGGTAATCTTAGTTTTCCTTAAGAGGGGTTTATTTTACAAAATTACAAGCTATGTGGAATATTTCTTCTTATTAATGAGATTGAAAACCTTAGATAGAGATTGCCTTATTTTTTCCGAGGTTATCACAGCCATTTGCTTATTTGAACATAAGTATACATCCACACTTCTCTAGAAAACATAATTCTAAATTTACATTCTTGCCTCCTTGAACTAAAAAGTTCTTTTTAAAGTTTTTTCTAAATTACACTTAGAATTGCTTTCTCATCAGTCATGCACTCTGCCTAAGGAGGATCCTTGACAAAGTGGGACACTTCAGAGATAGCATTGGACCCCCACACTCCTGAGACACTGTCCAGCTTATGGCTCAAGGTGACCAGCTGTGTTACACCCCAGAGGACAGCGTGCCTCTGACCTGGGGAAATATGTTTCAGAAAGTGAACAGCGAGTCCACAGGCATTTTGATTGTGACTTAGAACATAGTACTGACTTTTAAAAAGAATTTCCGCCCTGGCCGGCTTGGCTCAGTGGATAGAGAATCAGCCTGCGGACTGAGGGGTCCCGAGTTCGATTCCGGCCAAGGGCACATGCCTGGGTTGCAGGCTCATTCCCCAGTAGGGGTTGTGCAGGAGGCAGCCAGTCAATGGTTTTCTCTCATCATTGATGTTTCTATCTCTCCTTCTCCCTTCCTCTCTGAAATCAATAAAGAAATATATTTTAAAAAAAGAATTTCCATTTGTGGAATCTCTGTTACAATATATTCTGGGATCCCAGTGGGAGGCTGCAGTAGAGCCATTCACTAGCTCACTGGGTGGCAGGGGATTTCCAGGGACCAGGGTGCCATCGTGGGCAAGGTGTGTGCCTCCCAGCCCCTGTGTGCGTTCTCCCCCTTCCCCCCCAATGTTGTTCCTCTATACCGCCTCTCTGTTTTCTTGAGAGTGGTTTGTTAATTTATTAGTCTTTTGAAAATAATAGCTTTTAGCTGTGTTGAACCTTCCTATTTTTGTTTACTTTTGTTATTTCTCTAATTTCTTTAGTGCTTAATCGCTCTTCTAATTTCTTGTCTTTGCAGGCACAAACACTCATGGGCCTGAGTTTCTCTCTAAGTAATGCCTTCACTGCACCTTACAAGTTTTGATACTCTAGAATTTTTTAAATTTTTCAGTTCAATATGTTTTCTGATTTCTGTTTTGATTTTATATTTAATCTCGAGTTATTTTAAATTGCTCTTGGACTTACTGATGTTTGTGGGTTATTTTATTTTTCTGCTTATTATCAATTTGATTGCACTGTGATTGGATACTGCACTCTGTATAAGCCAGTTCTGTGAGATTTGTGAAAGTTTGCCCTTTGGTCTAGTAGATGGACATCTTTGCAATCCTATCTAATAAAAGAGAAACATGGTAATTGGCGTACGACTGCTACTCGTCCAATTGGCTAATCAGGGAGATATGCAAATTAACTGTCAGCCAAGATGGCGGCCGGCAGCCAGGCAGCTTGAAACTAACATGGGGCTTGCTTGCTTCAGTGATGGAGGAAACCAAGGTTCTCCACGTGCCTTGCAGGCCTCTGAGCCTGCAATTTGAAACATTTTAACATATAGAAGCAGAAAAAAACACCCAGAAACCA
>NW_006289416.1:8850440-8920089 GCF_000327345.1 Myotis davidii | reverse complement strand
CCTGCTCTGAGCCCGACCAGGGGCTGCACCTAGGGATTGGGCCTGCCCTCTGCCACCCGGGAGCAGGCCTAAGCCAGCAGGGCGTTATCTCCCGAGGGTTCCCAGACTGCAAGAGGGCACAGGCCAGGCTGAGGGACCCCGCTTCCCCCCGGAGTGCACAAATTTTTCTGCACCGGGCCTCTAGTGTTCCATATAAGCAAAGAGGATGTATTTGCCTCTTCTGGGCAGTGTTCTCTAGGTGGTGTGCTAGATTAAGCTTACTGTGTGGTCCCCAGTCTGTATCCTTACTAACTTGTCTACGGAATGCTGAGAGATGGCTGTTGGAATTTTCCACTGAAATTGTGGATTTGTGGATTTCCCATTTTTGCTTCACTCTTTATATGTTCACACTTGTTATTAGCTGCCACCACGATTAGAATTATTCTATACTAGAGGCCCGGTGAACAAAAATTTGTGCACTCGAGGTGGGGGGGGCATCCCTCAGCCCGGCCTGTGCCCTCTCGCAGTCTGGGACCCCTCGGGGGATGTCCACCTGCTGGTTTAGGTCCACGCCTTGGGGGATTGGGCCTAAGCTGGCAGTCAGACATCCCTCTGGAAGCCCAGAAGCCCTCGGGGGATGTTCACTTGCCAGCGGGGAACAGGCTTAAGCTGCAATCGGACATCCTTAGCGCTACTGAGGAGGCGGGAGAGGCTCCTGCCACCACTGCTGTGCTGGCAGCCATCAGCCTGGCTTGTGGCTAAGCAGAGCTCCCCCTGTGGGAGCACACTGACCACCAGGGGGCAGCTCCTGCATTGAGCGTCTGCCCCCTGATGGTTCAGTGTGTGTCATAGTGACCAATCATTCCCAGTCATTCTGCTGCTGGGTCAATTTGCATATTATCCTTTTATTATATAGGATTCCTGGTTAGTTGAGTTTTTTATCAGTATGCAGTGAACGTTGTGGGGTGTGTTTGTGCCTGAGGTCTCAGACTTCTGCCCCCACTGGGCCCTCCCCGCTGGTTGGCTTGGTGCTCACTGGGTACAGCTGGACCTGTTGTCTCACCTGCACAGAAATCCACTTACACCCGTTCTGTGAATTTGCTGCAATGAATGTTGGGCACTTTAAAGCACCGTCAGAACCAGTAGGGTGAACTAGCAGGCTGGGGAATTGAAGTGTGTGGTGCTTAAGTGATTTATAATAGTTTTAACCCTTAATATTTTGTTTTCTGGTTTTGTTGACTTCAAATAAAAGTTTTTCTTCCAAGTTATTGAAAACCTGGATTAAATTAGTAACAATGAACAGGTTAGAAGCAGGTACTCCTCGTGAGCTCAACTGATTCAGTGTCTTGATAGATAGGATTTGACTATTCTGAAACCTCGCAGTCCAGCAGGGACTAGGGAGAGAAGGCCTGCTTTGTTGTGCATGTGTGGTTGTGCAGTTGAGTTGCTTTGGTGATGTTAACCTAATAGAAAAGGGGGTAGAATTACCTCACTGCACAAGTGGCTTATTTTGTTTATTAAAATAAACCCTGTTTTCACTTTAAATACGTCCAAAAGTAGCCCAGTTTCTATAATTACAGAGGGGCTCATCTTTTGTAGCAACTCCTAGATAATTCGGGGCACAGTCTGTCACTGGGTAGTTGACCCGGAGCACCTGATTCTTGGAGGGACGAAGTTCATGCCTGGTGGCCATGGAGTTGGTATAGTTGGAAGCTCTTCCTCTTACTATTCGCTTTCTGTATTTAGCCTGTAATTGCACACAGAGTCACTTTGCTGGGCTGCAGATTGCCTACGTCAGAGTCGGGGTGTGTATTTAATGCCTGATTTAAAAAGAAAAATGGGTGCAGTGACATGTGGGCAATTTGGGGAAAGTGTGTTCCATGTAAATTCAAATACAGGTTCAGGAGAAACTCATTTTTCTCTCTCTTAGTGAAGACATGATGTTTCACAGTGGGGATTGTTGAAGGTCCATATTTATTAAGTAATGAGCAGTCATTTTTTTTTGCACTTTTAATGACAGATTCACATGGCAATGGAGAAAAGGACCCTCTTTACCCTGGAGCACACCCCATTTCTCCCCTCATTCTGCTCCAATAAGAGCCCCCAAAAGGCTTTGTCTAAAATAGAGAAACATGTGGCTTCTTCATGAGTGAAAGAACATTTGGGGAATGTTCTCTGGACTTTTGCCATGAGGCAAGGTGGATGCAGAAGCTCACATTCAGTGAGATGTGGTCACTGAGGCCTGGGGTCCTGGTGGAAGGGGCAGCTGTGTCATTTAGACCATCAGCGTGGGGGGGGCGGGGCGTGTGCAGCACCACCAGGGGACTCCCCCCGAAGAAACTCTGATAAAACTTTTCTGAAGTGCATATACTTTCTCAAAATAAATTAAGCAGGTGTTCCATTTGTCTGATTAGTTTTGTCTGCATGTGTTCTTGACTCTGCCTTTTACAATTACAGATGAGTGCCATCCAGAACATAAAGTTGGCCCATTTAGGCTCAGCACCCTGTGCACAGAGCACTATTCCTTAGCTTGAGTTCTTGGAGAAATTTGTTCATTCCTCAACATTTCTGTTGCCAGAAAGTCTTCAGATGGCAGGTCTGATCCTACAGAATCTTTTATATTTTCTAAGAAAGGCCTTGAACTTGTAACTGCTACCAGATGAAAGGTGCTGCTTGTTCTGGTCGCCTGGTCCCAGCTTAGTCAAGATGTAAGTCAAAAGGAGCCAGGCTAGTCCGTACACTCACTCAGAGTCCCCTGGTTTGCGTTTGTCGAGCTTTACTCTTTGTAAAGGAAGCAGGTACAGTTTTTCCTTTGGGCCGCGGTGTTAAGCAATGCAGACTTTCCTGTATTAGCTGACTATGAGGTACGGTGCTCAGGGATGTTCCATCTTCTCGGTTGCGTCCATTCTGAAATGCTCTTCTGTCCTTTCCAGTTCTGGCTGACACTGAGTGCCCCATTTTAATTCCTCCAACCTGAGTAAGTCTTCACACCTTCTTGAAGGTCAGGCCATTCTCACCTCTTCTTTTTGCCTTTTATCTTCCTCCAAGTAACTCTGAGTTTGCTTTTAATAAAGTTGCAGACAACTGCACATTCTTAACCAAGCCTGGCCTTTTCATTCCAGACAAAGGTTCTTCTAATCTCCCCACTTATCCTTTTAAGTGGTCAGATTCTTATTTCTTTTGACCATTTTTAATTATCAATCAAAATAACAAATGTGATAGATGAAGTTTCCTGTGTTCAGGATTAGGGACAGGAGTGACATTGTTCCCTATCATCTTTTTTTTTCATTGATAGTTTAAGTACTTTCACTCTTTTTCTTATCCAAGCTGACAAAGTAAAACTTGGAAATAATGTATCCTTATTGCTATGTTTTCTTCTTTTAAACCATGTGAGAATGGAACAGGGTTGTGCAGATGATGGGAAGTCTGTTTATGAGTGCTGCACTCCAACACAGCAGCTCTCCCACGTGGGCTGGAAATTCCAGTCATTCAGGAAGCGCACATCCTGTTACCTGGTTCCAAGCACTGGGCCAGCCTGCAGAGGACCCTGGTGGAGCTGAGTAGACCACCTGTGGTAACTGAAATGGTAGATTGTCTGTGCTTTCTCCTATAAGCACACAGATTTGGGAGAGAATATAAATGTTTGCATTTTGCTTTTGTTGTTTAGAATAATGTAAAAGGGATATAACTTCTAGAATACTTCTTTGTGATCTGAGAAATGCTAAAGAATAGACCTTTAAAGGAGAAATATAAGGCAATAAATATTTTCGCTGAAAGATCAATAATGAAATGGAGGTAGCAGTTATTAGTGATTTAATTAAGTCTCTATCATGTATAGAATTACCCTCGGCAACCCAGGTATAGATGCTTGTACTTATTGAAATGAACACTCATGTACCACTGAAAACAAGGTGACATAACGAGCCATAAAGCAATGAAATATTCCGAGATCTCCGATCTCATTCTGAATAAATGAGATGTGCTTCAGTACAGGGATGAAAACAACAGAGTTGTCTAAAGAATTATGAGAAGATAATGGAGAGTTTATATATATTTTCTCTATTGATCAACACACAGAACTTGGAGCTTTCTAGCTAGATTGACAACTGAGTTATTTGCCCATCCCTGGTGACTGACAACAGGTAATGGAAAGGCTTTTACCATGATACAGCAGCCCAGAATATGTCCTAATTTACTGCTGTAGTTCTCATCAAAAGCACCCCAGCAAAAACACCAGATTTATCACTTCAATTACTGAAATTTCACATTTGGTTTAAGGAGACATGTTTCTATAATGTGACAGGCTTTACAGATCTTGAAGTTCTTTAGACATTGCATTGCAGCTATCAGGGTAATCGGAGAGATAGAAATGGAAGCAATTGCTGTAGTTTTATAACTTTTAATGGTGTCTACCGGCAAGAAATAAAAACATACCATAAACTGATAGTCTTGGCTATGTGTATATTTTTAAAAGCTCTTTTGTCCACTTAAAAAAATTTTAATAGCATGGAAGTAGACAGGAACTACATTTAAGCCATCCTGTGGTTAGGAGCCAGTGGTCCTGGATTATAAGAGGGATGTCCAACTGCTGGTTTAGGCCTGATCTCTGTGACCTAAAGTGGGAGTCGGACATCCCCTGAGGGCTCCGAGATTGGAGAGGGTACAGGCTGGGCTGAGGAACACCTCCCCCCTCCCCCACAATGCATGAATTTCATGCACCAGGCCACTAGTCCTATATAATAAAAGGGTAATATGCAAATTGAATGACGGGTCACTATGACACGCACTGACCATCAGGGGGCAGACGCTCAATGCAGGAGCTGCCCCCTGGTGGTCAGTGTGCTCCCACAGGGGGAGCTCTGCTGAGCCACAAGGCGGGCTAACAGCTGCAAGTGCCCAGGGAGTGGGCCTACGCCGCAGTCAGGCATCCCCCAAGGTCTCTCAAGCTGCTAGGGGGATGTCTGACTGCCAGCTTCAGCCCGATCCCAGGCTTACTAAACTGGTGCTATGCTGCTCCGAGCTCCTTGGCTCATATGTGGAGTGGTTTTTCTTGAGTGGCAGCTGAGGTTTAATGGCATGGTAAGATTAATAATGCTGCACTGCATTAGTTTCCAACCTGTTCTACTGAGCATAAGGAATTTAGGGTAAGAGTATTGGTGATAATTAAGGTTAAATCAAACCTATTATAATTGTGATTTTCATCCTATGAGTTTTCTCTTGGTCCAGTTATAATAAAATCATATTTTTGTCTTCTATTTCTGATTTTCCACAATAGGATGACATTAACTTAATTTCATCCTAGCATTTTTTATCCAGTGCCAGTACTGTTAATATTACCTCTGTATTTTATCGAAGCACAACAGAATAGCTGAAGAGAGAGAAGCAGTAGCGTTTGTAACCAGTTGCCCTGAAGGCCAAGTGGCAGGACTTCATTTATCTGACCCATCGTTCACTGGCAGATTTGGAGGACTCAAGAGTAAGGCTAACATAAAACTGAGTGGTAGTAGAATCAAGTCATTCATTTTTTTTTTTCTTCCACAAGTATTTCTTAAGTATCTGCTGTGTTTCAGGTGCAGAAAGAAAATGTGTAGTTCTGTCTGAGATCTTGGTAAAATAATATGTAAGCGATTTACCATTACAATTACTAATAATGCATACTAACAAACATTTGTAAACGACTTTGCAGTTCACAGTGTACTTTTCAGTTACAGGACTCAATTAAGCGGATGCAATCAATTCACCCAGGTTTTCTGTACCTGCTAGAAGGAAACTTTAATCTTGCAGGAAGTTACTGTTTTTAAAAGTTAAAATTCATATACTCTGTGTCAGCTTAAGGAAGGTTGAAACTTTTTGTCCAATTCCCACATAACCCTGCCTCATAGAAGGATGAGAGATCCACTTTGCTCATGATGTTTTTATGTGCCTAGGAAGTTCGGTGAGAATTTTAAAACTCTGATATTAATATCTCAGTAAAATGGCTGGATACAAGATTAATATACAAAAATACTAGCAGAATAATTCCATACAAATTCTAAAGTAATAATAATAATAATAATTAATAATAGAGAACATTGTCCATACCCATTTAAAAAAGTTGATTTCTATATTTGGAAAAGTTTTTATTAATGAGCATAGAAGATGTTCAGTGTTTTACAATGGGAAGACAGCAGCTCCTCCTAACCTAGTCTATAGGGTAATCCTAATAAACTGTGAGCAGAGGAACTAAAGTTATATGCAAACAAAGTTATGTTAATTAAAACATTGTGCCAAGGATGGAAGACAGCAGCACTTCCTGTGGCCTGGACGCAGCCCAGGAGCTTGGCATATTTCACCTCATTTAATCTTCACATCAGCCATAGGAGGTACATCCTGTCCCCTTTTAAGATGAGAAAACTGAACCTTGTCTGTGATGTATTAAATGACAAAACCAGGGTTCAAAGTTGAGTACATCTGGTACCAAAGCTCCAAGAAAGTGTAAGAAAGAAAGCGAGATCAAGCAGATTAATTGAAAGGCAAGTCTGTTATAGACAATCAAGTAATCTACTAGTATATTTGTATTTTGTGTGTGTGTGTGTGTGTGTGTGTGTGTATGCGTGTGTGCTTGCATTCCTAAAGATGCAAATCAATGTAGAAGGGATCTATCATTTAATATTTTATACATTGTGTGGGACTTATCAGCATAGCAGACTATCTGTTTAGAGTTTTATTGGACGCAATTCACAAAGATAAATGTTGATGTATTGAAGAGTTAAATATAAAATAAAAATTATGTAGAAATATATTTGAAAAGAGATGAAAATCCCAATGAGAAAGCTTTCCTAGAATTTTAAAAAATAACAAAGGAATAGCATGTCCAAAGTTTCCAAAATAAAAAGGCAACTAGGAGACTGAGAAAATGTCTTTTCATCAAATAACACATTGAGGTTTTATATCTTTTTCGTATAAGGAGCTCATACACGTCAGTCAGAAAGCACTGCAAGCTCAGTCACAGCAGGCAGAGAAGATGACAGATCCATCATGAAACAGGAAATAGAACTTACAACAAGCATCTGGGAAGGTTTCACCATCGCCAGTAATTAAACCTATTTTTTTTTCTAAAAAGAGAAAACAATTACATGTCTTTTCTTCCATCAAATTATAAAAGGGAAGCACAGCAACTGTGTGATGACAGCGACTGCAGGTCATAGTTCAGTTGTTTCACGTTTTTTTTTGGAAAATAACCTGACTATATGAGACAAATGTCTTACATTTTTTTCTTATCCTTTGATGTAAGAAAGAGAAATAGGGAGAGAGAGAGAGAGAGAGAGAGAGAGAGAGAGAGAGAGAGAGAGAGAGAGATTTCTACAGAGCTGTTTATTGAAAGTAGCCTACTTGTCATAGGAGAAGAAAGTGCAGGCCTGACCATCACTTTGGATGTCGTACAACCACAGTGGACTGTCCCACACAGTGCTGTGACCACTGCTCAGAGTCAGACCAGCCAGGGTTGAATTTCTGCACTGTCATTTGGCAGCTACATTGCCTCGGGCAATAGCCTAACCTCTCTAAACTTGAATTTACTCATCTGTCAAATGGGGATAATACTAGAATGTACCACCTAAGATATATGAATAAAATAATGCATGTAAAGGTTACCACTTAGCACACATCATATGGTAAGCCTTGAATTATTAACTATTAATTTGTTATCATTAATTATTATAATTAACAAATAATTAACTATTATGATCAACTGATACGAATTATATTCTTAATTGTAATTAATAATATATGCTATGTAACATTATTAATAATGTATCATGTATGAGTGTAATTAATAATTAATGGTAGCAAATTTTAATAACTCCTGTCTGAGTGATTGAGGGGTGAAGCAGCCAAGTACATCACTGAATTCTGGGGTCTGGCTCCTCAGAGCTGCCTGTGACTTAACTCTGACAGCTGACCACTTGTTCATGCAGCCAGACATCCACTCTCTCGGGGTAACGTCACGTCTGGTGGAGAGCTCTCAGCGATGGGGGAGGCACAGGTGCTCAGGGTTGAGGAGTCGCAGCTATGGAGGTTCGGGCCTCTGGCTCTGAGCACCGTGTGAATACAGTTCTGGGTGGTGGGAGTGATTCTCATCAGTGTCCATGAGAAACACAACAGCCCCCTTTCAGACAGGAAGCTCGTTGCATGAACTTCTGTGGCCCTGCCATGGTTCCAAAGCTGTTCTCGTGTGACCCACAGACTTTCTGATGGTCAGTTCTGGTCCGTCCACAGCACTCAGTGCCTTCCATTTGGAAAGCACTCTGCGCAGTGATCGAGCCAGTTTTGTGTCAGGTCTGGGCTTGGGGAAGAAGAGAAAAAGGGGGTGGGGGGTAGGAATTTCAGCCCTTCCCTCCAAGTTCATTATCTGGCCTGGAAGCTAAGACTGGCCCAGAAGGTGTGAGTTCCTGACTCAGCTGGAAAATGAGGTTTGTTTGTGGGTTTATTGGAAATGTTACCTTAAAGTTATTTGTGAGGTTCCCCTGTGTCTCCAAAGCCCTGCTCATTTGTTCCAGGGCCAGAGCCCTTGAGCAGCGGTGCCAAGACATTCACTAACTCATGCGTAAGTGAGTTCCTTCATCAGCTGTTGATTGAGCCTCCATTTATTTGTATCCACAGCATGGAAATTTACCTAAAGGATGCAGAGAGGAATTTTTTTAGTGTCTCTCTCTCTGTTAAGTCAAGGCGGTGAAACAACGTGGTGTGGAATTCCAACGGTATCTCCAAATGAGCTCACACTTTTCTGTGACCTATTAACCGCGTTCATTTCCAATGTGCCATCTTATTCTCATTTTGCTTTTTATTAAGCATTCAGACCAGTAATTCTGAGAACTTAGTTTAAAGGGTGATAAATTTAAAACTTTGTGTAATGGCGTATACTTTTAAAGGAATTTTTTCATATAATTCCATCTCATGGCATATACTGTGGCAGATGTTTGCAAATTTTGGTTTAAAGCTGATTGAAATATTTTAAGAAAACTGAAATAATGTCAGTGGTAAAATTTATTTTACCAAGTGCAGATGTAAGACATCAAGTTCTCAGACTGATGGCAGAATTAACAAAAAACACCATCTGGTTCAATAATTATCTGAAAATACTCAAATTCTTGGATTTGTTTAATACCACTTTGTTCCCAGCTTTATTTTATCTGGGTTTGCACACCAACCAGACTAAGTTGTACAAAACGGAGACTATTTCCATCTGATCATTTTTAAAACTGTGTGTGCATGAATAATGAATTTGTGAATTGTTACTAAACAAGCAAATTATTTGCGTATGTGTCACATCGGTTATCAAGTTTGCACATGTGACAGCTTCAACAGCCATCATGGAAAATGCACAGAGCTCGGAACCATATGTTTTTGCTTGACAAAAAGCTACAACTCCAGATCAATTTTCAGTATGGAATGCACAAATTAACACTTTAAAATGTACCACAATATGTACAGCTTGGCAAACTTTGCAGAAATAGCACGTTTCTAGATATTAACTGATATCTTTGGATTCGACCTTAAGGTATTCAATCATTTTGATTAAAAGACTGATTTCTCATAAAACCACAGTCTGTTGGAGGCGCAAAGCCAATGACATTTGAGCATTCATATATTTTCATAAACTTTGAACAATGTCAGGGAGACACCTCTTCAATCTTGGCCACACAACAGCAGGGTATTCAATCTTTCTTTAGCTTAAGACAGAACATTTGAATATCAGCATAGTGTTATAAATGTGCCGTTCGTGGGGTGAGCTCTGCACGGACTCAGGGAGCAGGTCCATGCAAGTACGGGACATTGCACTTGGCACCCTTGTCCATTCTTGGCCCTTCCCTTCCCATCTTTGCTCCACCAGGCCTCCCCCAAAGGCATTTAAAGGAAAAGGGTTTTCTTCTTGTTTATAAAACAATTCCTTTGAAGGCTTTCTTTGGTGGGAAGGGACTTTTAAAAATGGCTTCTCCTAATTCCAAATACCCCTTGTGAGAATTGCCTTGAGTGCAATGGTAAAATTTCTTCAGCAACTTTTCCATCTTTTGAACAAAATAATTAGTCATCACGCTGCAAAGTTGCCTGGTTCCCTTGGCCTAAGTGAGGCCTTGTGAGCTTGGTGATCTTCAGGTGCCGCCTTTTCCACTGTGCTGTTTGGTGGAGGGTGATCACCCTGTGTGGTGTGTGTGGTGTGTGTGGTGTGTGTGGTGTGTGTGGTATGTGTGTGTGTGGGGGGAGTGGTAAGGGCTTCAGTGTGTAGTAAAACAGTGCAGTGTCCCATGTACTAGCATCACCCACAAATAGCATGTCTCTCTTTAGAGTGCTGTCTCGAGGCAGCTAGGGCAGAAACCAGATGGGCTGCGAGGGGAGGATGAGCAGCTCTTCTTGCCCAAACAGAAAATGTGACAACATTCTGTAAGTAAAGAGACAACAAAGGCACATTTTAATATGTTGTCATACCCGACAGATGTCTAAAAGTTTTTACCTAAAAAACCTTTAATCTTGCTGATCTTTGCATTCAGCACATCGCATTATTAGTGCTCTTAGACAAGGGATATTAAAATACTAGAGTTAATTTCAGTTGTCATAATCCCACAGAATTAATGCTTTATAACTCACCCTCCTGAGTCATTGCTAATAGTCTAAGTTTTGTGTTTCTGATTATTATCTAAACACCCGGTGAAGATCAGATGAACGTCTTAAGTTGGTAAAGGGAGCAATGCCATGTCAGGAAGGCCAGTATTAATTGTGTCCGTAATTGAAATAAATGGACCACGTGAACCCTAGGCGGACATTGTTTCAGTGAGCACATTGGCCCTCCTCTGCACTGTTTCACTTGATCAGTCAGTCAAAAGCGAGGGTATTTCAGGGACCAGCAACTCCTGCAGACCCATTCGAAATGCAGTTCAGGAGGTGGTGACGCTGATGTGGCTGCTGTCTTTTCCAGGTAGCTGTAGCATTTACGAGTCTTCCGTGATTGGCCACATGCACACCTTCAGGTAGCGTTTTGAGTGTAGGTCATGTATGGTGACAGGAGAATTCTCCTGCCTTGGTTGCAGGCTGCTTGGGCAGGGAAGCTCACAGCGGCCCTAGTTTTAGGGTGACGGTGCTTCCTTCACTAATTCACAGTGTTTATCGAGCTTCTGCTGTGTCAGACACTGTGCTGCATGCAGGGCAACATCAGGAAGCACTCGTGTCCCTGCCTTCCTGGAGTCTGCACTCTGGGTATGAATACATATAAAATCACCATACATTGTGAGAAAGGCAGCCGGTGACAGAGAATGAGGGACACCTGAGCAGGAGTCGGGTCCTTGTTCCTTCTTTGGGGAAGGTATTTCTGAGGAAGAGTAGGAACTAGCAATTCAAGGAGACAGGGCCCTGAATTAAATGAGGTGGGACATGGGGACATGTTTGTTCCTCCATGGGGCAGTATGTGTGTGTGAGCGTGTCCACCCTTCACTGCTTCCCCACCTTCGTGTTCCCCGCTGTGTGCCTGTTTCAGCACGTAGTTGATTGCCTGTTTCTATGATTTGATGTATTCTTGTACGAACTGTTGTCAAGATGAACAGATACTTTAAATATAGATGTAGAGCTGCAACTGTAACAAGAAGGAGCTTCCGCCTCAAAGCACACAAACTACAAGTGCAAGATGAGCTCCTCCCACAAAGGCTCCTGTAGCAACAGGAACACATGTGTGATGTCAGGTCAGGAGGATAACTCAGAGTCCATCTAAGAACCATGGGAGTACAAACAAGTGGCAACAGTGAAGTACTGGAAGGATTTCTAAAACTAGATGTGTCAGATTAAGTGCTATATAAAGGAAGTCTTTTGGGGAGAAAAGTTAATTTTGAAAGTTACACGATCTTTTAGAGTTTGGTCATGGACTATTAGAAGAAAAATGGTCTGAGCGTGATTGTGCCAAGCTCATTAATACGCCTGAATTTTGAATTTTCAAGTTGGAAATTTAAAAAATTTACCTATGAACTTCATCAGTTTTAATAGCTGCAGCACCAACCATCTAAGCCATACACTGGATTCACTTTGTCAGTGGGAAAGTACAGCACATTATTATTATACATTATTATCAGAAGGATTGAGATTGTATCTCCACACATGGTATTGTGGATTAAATTAAGACTTTCACAGACTCCGTCTGAAACATAATTGGGAATTATCTGTATAATTTGAGTTGCTTTCAAAGTGGGAGTTATTGGAAATATGAATTGTCAGCCTGGCATTTAGAATACATGCCACATTTCCCTCATTTCTCTAGCCTGATGAGATACTGAAAGGAAATGCTTTAGACTCTACCGACCTCAGCACACGTTCTGTTCTGTGTACTTCTTCTGCCCAGGGGGCTTAGAGAGGCCATGTAAGCAGTACAGTGAGTGTGGGCCCCGCCCAGGAAGTGCATGGAAAGCTGCTAGGTGAGCCCAGGTCCTGCTGTGCTGCCTGCCCCCAGGGGAGACAGACAGCACCTCCCAGCTACCCCTCTCTTCTGTGCTGGCCTATCAACCTGGCCTTAGCAGGGTGCTTTTACCCACTCCCATGAAGCCACAGTGACTTCTCTTTAACAGTTTGCCAGTCTTGGATTTGCTGACCTAAAAGCTGTCATTCCCTCCTTCAAATAGCAGTTCACTCACTTATAGGACCCCATGCGCATGTCTTAAAAACACCTGGTAGGTCCCATATAGCACCTGTTAAGGATGTTCAACTGAGCTATTAAATAGCTTAGTGTTCACTCCTAAAAATCGCTTTAAGTCATATGAAAGTGGTCGTTATATTTAATAATGCAGTAAGCTAATAAAGCCAGTGGATTTCAATAATATTTATTTTTTATTCTCGAACCAATTTTTGCATCAACTAATTTTAAAATGGCTCTGCACATTTTCTTCTTTACCTATTTCCCATAAAAGAGAAAACATCAAAAAAAAATTTAAAAGGTCATTGATAGTCTTTAGAGTGTGGAGAAAATTGATCAAAATATTAATTAGACTTTTGTTTTGCTGGTTTGCATGAGACAGATGGAGTTCTGATCTTTAACTGCACCGTGACTCATGAAACTGCATGTGTACTAAAATGCCATTATTAACACAACAGTAGTTTTCAGCAGTTGGTAATTATTGGCATAATTAAACATTTATCAAGAAACGAGTATTTATCATTCATTAAACTTTCATTAAAAATCCATCTTAGCACAGGCTAGATTAGCCAGTGATTTTCAAGTGATAACTTCTTAACTTCTGGCAGGACTACAGAACATTTTCATAATAAGTAAATAAGTAAAGTTGTATACAAGGTAATGTTCCTGGAATTGTGGGCAATTATAGGATTTCAGATTCATTTTGTAACAAGTATTTTTAAGACTTGGACCTAGTGTGAGAAGGTAGGGACTTGGAGCTATTCTTTAGGGTTTGCAGCGTTGAACTCATGTTTTAACAGCCTACCTAGCAAAGTATATTACCCTTGGCAAAGAAAAGTTACTGGTAAACAAGGTCTGTAATGCTATTTGTGTAATTTAAATTTCCCAGGCATGCACGCTTACATATATTTTGGGACATGTAGGGTTTTCCTTCAGCGGAAGTCAGGATGGAAGCAGGTGACAGTGGTGGCCAACAAGGGCTTTGTCACCTTATATACATCACTGACTGTGTGAGCTATGATCAGGGCTCCTGTTCCAATTTATTGCCTCATTTAGTTCATGTGCCCATTTCCCAGAACTGCAAGAAGGAACCTGATATGTAAAGAATTCCATCTGGTGGCTGTTCTCACCACTGCAGCCTGATTCTCCACAGAACCACTCAAGGTTACCATGCTTTTGTTTTGTTCAAAGGTGGGAGTCTTCTCACGTAGCACCTTCAGAGCCTTCAGATCTTCTCTGCTTTCTTTGGACATTGAGATAGATGCAGGTGGCCCCCTACAGTTCACAAAACCCCTTCTAGCCCAGACACTGGCTGGGAAGCTTCATGCACATGTCCATGCTGGTGGGCCTCCCCAGAACCTGCACCCCAGGGAAGGGCATTGGGTAACTAGGGTGCCAGAGGCTTCGCACACGCTGGTGCTCCAGGTCCTGCTCCTTTCCAGCAACTTCGCTTTGTCTTCTCTTGGGCAGAAAATTTACTGTATCAGTGCTTTTCTGTCACAAGAATGAATTGAATTTATACCCTTTAGTGCAAACAACAATAGACAGAGTGGTAACCTAGTGGAAAACAAATAGACACCCCGTCCCTTTTGGGGATTCGAGAGGTCCAGAGAGATGGTGCAGACGGAGGAGAGCTGGCAGTTAAAGAGAGGCCAAAGCGGGGAAGGATCCGGCGGTCATTTATTACCATGCCATCTTCCTAGTGTTTGCCGAACCAAGGTGCAGAGTAATGATTCAGACAAATGACGTTAATCATCATAGCTGGCCCTTTGGCAAAAATGGAAGAAAACCCAGCACTGCAGCCGAGACCTAATCAGATTCTCCAAAACTGGCTTCAGCTGGAGAGAGTTTTCTGTCTCCAGTTTTTCTGTCAATGACTTCCCGTGGGATATATCATTTTTAAAAGAAACAGTGATAAACAACCATGCCCTCGTCCCTTCCCCTTCCCCTGACCCTCCTGAGATAATCACATTAAATCTGATGATCAGCATTTATAGTGAAACGGCATTACTTTATATCTTCTTCATATTCATCTAATGTGATAAGATGGCAGGAGTGGTAATGACCAGTCAAGTCCTGTTTTCCATAACCCTGATCATCAGAGTTTAGCTTGACTCACTTGGAAAGGATTAGAAATGGCTTTGTGCACTACAGAACCGAGCCCTCTGCTCACATCCATGGCCTGTGACTCGGTGTGGAGGCAGCAGGATCTGGCCAGGAGAGTGTGTCTAGGAATGCTGACCATCCTCTCGATCGTTACTGTCTGATAGAAGTAGTGAGATAACTTCATGTGTCTGCTCTATATTGGATTCTTAAAAATTAGCCTTCTCAGTAGAATTTATTAATTATTTGTTATAGATATAATTTCATTAATTACAAAACCAAAATTCATTTAGCCCTAACCACTTCAGATTTATTAATTAGGTGATCACTTTATCAAACACATACTTTGGTGCCTGGTCACTTGGAGCATAATACCATTGTGTAGAAGGGAGAACAGTTTAGAGGCTCAGCTATATATCATCTCTTGGGGGAAATCCTGTTGTCATGTAGGAGGTTAATGGACACACTGCAGATGCCTTGCTTGACTTGCTTTTCTTCTTCATAACTCTAGGTAAACAGTCGTGCCATGTGTACCACCCAGGTTAAGTGCCGTTGTAGGCTATTGTACATCATTAGAGTGGGTACCATTCAGCCATGGGAGAGAGATGGAAACTCATCATTGCAGCCACTCGGACATTTCATCTGTCCCTTAGCGCAGCACCACAAAAATTAGCTGCCCAGCCTTCCTGGAATGTATAGTGGGACCATGAAGTTAAGCTCTGAGTCATGTCATTTTGCATCCCCCCCAAACCATCCCAAAGACAAAAAAAAAGTGCTCTTCATTCAAAACTTTATTTCTAATTCCCATTGTTGTTCCCCAATTCAGCTGAACATCATATTCATCTCTGAACACAGAGGTTCTTTCAACAATTATGAGAAAGGTAGATATCTGTTACATTATATAAGTGGCCTCTTACATTCTCCACCATTTCATACCAGTGCTTCCAGCCCTCAAATCAGGAGTCAAAGCAAATAATAGTTTAACTTTATTGATTGAAGTGCAATATGGCCGATGGAATAGATACCAATAGAAAGCACCTCAGACCCTGGCCCTCTATATCTGATCAATAACCAGTTCATTACTAATCACATCCAACAAATAGAAGACCTTAGACATTTATTTCCTTCTGGCAGCCAGAGGCATGCAGTGATTTTTTAGAAATAAAAAAATGCCATGTGCAAGAAGGTACGACTGACGTGCCCCAAGCTGCTCCAGGTCAGAGCTGGGCACCTCCTCCCAGAGAAGCCTTGTGCGTATCCGGCTCCAGTGGGCATCACCTCCCGCTCGCCTCTGGAATACATTACAGATGCCAGTCTCTGACTTCTGAGGGTTCTGCTCGCTGAGATATTTTGTGATAGGGAGAGGTATCACCAGAATAGGATCTGTAGGTATTAGTGTCAAGAAGAATAATGTCTCGCCTGCCCTTTCTGCTGGGTGATTGCATGGGTTATACAAAGATTGGGATGAGTCAATAGAAAACAAAGAAAGCAGAGGGGGCAGGAGTGGGTGAGGCGTGGGGGAAGCCACAGCATTGCTGGTGCCAAAAATAACATGGAGCGTTTTTCTCCCAAAGCAGAAGCGCGCGTGCAAGTCCCTACATAACCACGATAGGCATCTTACACTATGCAAACTGAGGTAACAGAGGGTCCCTAATGCAGAGGTGAGGATGAGGCTCCTAACCCCATTCTGAGTTTAACGGGAGCTTATCAACCTTAGCACCTGACTGCAGTGGTGATGAGAAAAATACTGTAATTCTTTTATTTCATTTCCATCATGATCCACGTAGAAGAAAACAATGTAGACAGAAAATAAAATCTGTGCTGTGGGAGGGGGTGGTGTCACCTAGTTCCTTCTTAGTGTGAGCCCTTATTGTTTCACAAGGGAGAACTGATCCCATTTGTTGTCAGAACGACAATACCTGAATGAATCAGATCTACCTGTTCACACCCACGATGAGGAAAATGATTTATTATCTGTCCCTTGAATTTCTCTGAGCATTCTGTCTAAACTTTAAAAGAGGATTACATTTGCGATTAAATCTTAACAAATGTTGTTTTAACTAGACTGCAATGTATGTTATTGACAACGAGCGACTTTTCTTCTCAAAATAACATTGGTGCTTAGGCATGCAATTTACAGAAATGACAAGAAAGGGTGGTGCTTTCCCCAAGGTGAATGTGAGCTGACTGATTAGCTGGTATTTTAACTTAGATTCTTGCAAATTACAGACATAAGAAACCCTGCAATTTATATGTACTTTAGAAGTGAAAGCTTTAATCCCATGATTCATGAAAGTAAAGTGGTAATAATTTAAGTACCATATTTTATTTACCCCTCAGACTTGTCAGCTGATACCGGAGGTATTCCTACTATTTTGGGATTGCTGCCTTTGGCCACCTAATTGCTTCTGAGGAAGTAAGAGGGAAATTGCTTATATAACTGCATGGGTTGTCTTTGGCAGTGTCGAGCCAAGGCGTCAATCAGTCCATCTGGGTAGAATCACAAGCTGACTCCGATATTGCTAAATATTTATACTGTCAGATACACACAGACATCCAGATGAAAGGAGGCGTTCATTAGGAATTCTCCTGCCTGTCAGCTTGAAGATGGAGATTAGAGCTAAACCTCCCACCATGGGACTGAGTGCTCAAGAAAAGTCTATATTTAGCTATTCTGAGCAATAAATATCATCATATTGCCTCATTTAGGTAAATAGAGAATAAATATTGTCAAGATGATCCAGAGATAATGTAAACAGATTCCTGTTCAGAGTCTCTGTTTCAGGGAAATTCCAGGACAGTGATGTGCCGATGATGCTTTCTGGTTTAACCCTTTTCTTAATCACACCCTCTCCCCTTCTGGGTATCAGAGAGTGTGTCGCTGACAGATTAGGGGAACGATGAAGAAAGAAGAGTATTTTTGCACAAAGGTGACTTGAGTTCTGTGGATTAGAGCACTAATTAGCGCTGTGCTGCAGCATCGTCCTGATAGTTGCAGAAGCTGCCGCCACTGAAAATAAAGATCCATGCAGCACTGAAGTTCATGTCCGAGTCCCAGAGCTAATGAAGCCCGTTGATCTCAAGAGCACAGTCTTCTCAGAGGCTAAGCCGGCGCCTGTCAGAGCTCCACGGCGGTGCTCAGACTGGGACTCCTTTTGTCTCATCGCCCTGAAATGAGGTTTTCCACACGGTGAGAATTTGCCATGAAAGACTGAGCTCTGTACCTTGGCACACACGGCTTCCCAGCTGGCACTCGGGCCAGTGCCCTCAGTGGTGGGGTGGCCCCCTAGCCTTTCTTGGGAGCAGGGACGGGTCCCTTCGTAGGGCACATGCTCCATGCTCTTCCTGATAAATGATAATCCTAGAAGTTATCCTCAATGGGAATTTTAACTGATGTCAGAGTTTTAGTTAATTACACTAAATGATTTTTTGAGATTAATAATTAACATCTCCTTATAACTAAATATCCATAATTAATCAGCAAATCATAACGTGAAGACTAATTAACTTCAAACTCAAATCTTAACAGAAAATCCATATTACTCTCCAACATCATTAATTACTAGAGTAATCAAAGTTGTCCCTCATGGGATAAAACATAAAGCTTTGTGAGTTTATCAGCTAAGCTGTTAGCATAGAAGAATTTCCAAAGTAACTTCAAAATGGCATTACTGATTACAAGATCACGGCATTATTCCAGCACATTTTCATTGGCCACGTGGCACATTATCAATAAGCTGTCCCAGCAGCCGTCTGGGCACCAGGCAGAGTAGAGGCTGCCCCTGAGCCAGTTTACAATGATGGGGAACAAGCTGAGTAGACACCGACATTGTTCGCAAATGGGGGATTTGTTTTCACTAATAAAAAATTTGAAATGTTGTACCTGTCAGTGAAGTGTTAGTACTTAATAATTAAAGAGACAGAGTATAAAAGGAAGGAATATTGTGTAAAAGGAAGAAGTACAAGGCACTAAATTAACATGGACATTGCAGGATAAGAAACGGGCCCTCCTGGTTTCTAAGAAACGGTGGCCCCACTTTTAAAACTGAGAAGTGTCATTTCGGGTTTTCATGTGGGGTTTCGAGTTAAAAGTGTATTTAAGAGCCAGGTTTCAGTGATTGTATCACCTAATCTCTAAGTGCACACGTGGAGCGCCGTTCTGTGTGGCAGCTGTAACAATCCTGAGCATTTCACTGTCAAGGAGACGCGAGTAAGTGGGGCTGTTAACTGAGGCAGATATCTGAGGTGACTGGGTGGCAATCAGGAACTCGCAGCACTTCAGCTAATGGGTTATGATCAGAAACGGCTCCTAATAGCCAGCGAGAGGGAACCGAATATGAAGATTTCTATAATTTTGTTGTCAGCTGGTGATGTACTCCAGTGCTAATTATTTGGAACAATTATGTTTTCCCAATAACAAAAGAAGAAGCCGTGAATTAAGCAGGCTTACCTTCAGATCTTTAGATCACAGTTTAGATGCACTTGCCATTAAGAAATAATGTTTCTTTTTGCCTTAAGGAGCCCTAATTATTGAAGACGCTTGTCTTTTAAAATCTCCTGCTTCCACTCCTTTTAAACCTGCTCCACGTGTCACTACATTGATGACTCAGTAACTGGTGTTTTCTCAGCCTTAGGTTTATGCCTGCACCTCCCATAGGCTGCTCGCTTCAGTTAGTTATTCAAAAACCATAATTAGTACAGTAATTAACGTGTGGCTCCTTCAAAGGAAGACTGCTGGAGTCACGGGACGCCTCGTCACTCTCCCTGATGTGCGGTGATAAGGAGGCCGTGGTGACGTGACAGGGCTCTGTGTTCTGCTCACCGACTGTGCTGCAGGGGATTCAGACAGGACCTGGTGCACGGGCCCCACCGCTGGAAAAAGTAATTATCCACACTGTTTCTGTAATCCAGCTAGGTGTTAGCCTGCATTTGCAGCTGTCAAATCATTTGTTTTAAATTTTTTATATTTTATGAATACTTGGAAGTTTTGAGTTTTGCACATTATCTGTTAACCAATTTCCAAACAGAGCTGCCAAAGGTTCGTTCTCTCTCTCTCTCTCTCTCTTTCTCTCTCTCTCTCTAATACATTATGGAGTGTTTCTCAGCGATTGATTTCAGTCATTGATGGTGCTTTGAATTGATGCAGGTTAAAGTTTCAAAATCATAGTCATGCATTTCCCCAGGGAAGTTATTTGGTTAACTCTCAGTTTTCTCATAAGCCGAACCTATTGTGTGCCAGCGCTGGCAGAGGGGTTGTACACAGTTACATTTAGCTGGGTGTGACCTGGAGGCACAGTCACTCGGTGTTGTGTTGGCCTCCCCTCCCTGTTTCTTTCAGTGGGAACGTTTGGCCTTCAACTTCCTGTAAATAGCAGCCCATTCCTCACAGCATGTCATCTGTCAGCCTCTGCTTCCCAGAGCTCACACTGTGTTCTGTCCCTGGGGTGCCCCGGCGGAATGGGTGGAGCAGCTGCAATGGCAGGAGGCATGCCCTTTCCAGCCAGAGGAGGCCCTGAACTGGGCCCCGTGACCCTGCCCGCTTTTGCTCTCTTCGGAGTCTGAAGGTGGGATGGGAGTGAGAGTAAAGGATCCTGGACACTGAGTATTTGTAGGGAGCAATCACATAAAAGCAAAACCTGGTTTAAACTGAGTGGCTCTGAGTTGGTTCCCCGTGATTCACAGTGGGGCAAAAGGTTCTTCCTTTCTACCTTGTCAGTGGATTGGTATCTCTGTGTGTCTCTATATTCTCCATTTCTTGTCCAATTGTCTGAGTTCACAGAATAGTTTTACATATCATCTTAGTTGCAGGATCAAGAGTTGCAAGGACTATACTTGATATCAACCAAAGGTAATCAAATCATTAAATATTATAAGTGCCTTGATACTTGTAGCTGAGTTCTGCATTTAATAGTTAGTAGACTCCATCTGCCTATCAGAACACACAGCTGCTGTGGAGCTCTTCTCCCCAAACATGCACCATTGAAATTAACCCACACTGATGCCTCCTCCACTGATTAACTGTGAATTCAGTAACTTCTACACACTTTCTGATACACAGCCTTCTCAACACCACTGTAGCTGGGAAAAGCAGCTCGGGAAACCTCCACGGCACAGCTCAGGTGTGTGCCACAGCCCTGGCCATGCTCATAGCAGAGGGTTTTTCTTAGCGAGATCGTGGCTCAGATGTGAATGTCTCAGAGGGAGTCAGGAGCAGGGTGTTGACCCTGCATGAAGCACGATGCTCTGGGTGCTTCGTGCACTGCTCCTAAAACTCAAGACACCCTCCCATGGTCGTTGTCCCCTTCTAAAGACAAAGACACTGAAGCTGAGAGCAGGTAAATAAATTGTCCAGGCATGTAGAGCTCATTGGGGGCTAAGCGTGGGTTTTCCTCTGGAGCTCCTGAGTCTTGGAGTCCACATGAATGCATGAGTAAGGAAGAGGTAGCATTGCCGGCAGAAAACCCTTCCGTGTTCTGTGACTGTCAAATGCATGTTCTAAGGGAGACATGAATGACCATTGGGACAGCCGTGGATCTCCCCTCTCTTTGTCCATATAACAGCTCACTTGGTTCCTCTCACTCTCGCCCCACACACTTGTGACAGGAAATCATCTAGGTGCTGCTCAAGAACTTTCATGACGAGGAACTTAGTGTTTGTATAACCATGCACTTGCTTTTAAAATTGAGTTCAATTTACACAGAATAAATGTCATCCTTTTTAGGTTTGCAATGGGATGAGCTTTGCTCAGTCATGTGGCATCACTACAATCTAGTTACAGAACATTCTGTCCCCCCAGAGTCTCCTCATGTCCCTTTGTAATAAATCTCTTCACCCAGCACCCAGTTCTTGGCCCTGCCTGAAGCATTGTCTCTTCCGGGGTGTCACATGAAAGGAACTGAGCAGTATGTCGCCTTCCCTCACTCTGCAGACCTGCTTACACACAGCAGCACTGTTCTCTCATCACTGAGCGTGCTCCTCGCCTGCATAGACTGGCAGGTGATTCTCCCTCCTCCATGATGGACGTTTGGATTGTTCCCAGTGGTGGTGGTTGTGAACACAGCTGAGTAACCATTGGGTGCAGGTCTGTGTGGACGAATTTTCTCATTTCCTTAGGAATGGGGTAGTGGGATGGGTCATATGTAAAAGACAGCCAGACTGGGTCCACAGTGGCCTTGCCGTTTTGCATTCCCACCAACAGTGCAAGAGAGTTGCAGTTGTTTCACATCCTCACCAACACTGATGTCATTTGCCTTTTTGACATCAACCATTGTAGTGAGAGTGTAGTGGTGTCTCCTCATGGTTTTAATTTGCATTTTTCTAGTGACTGAGGGTATTGAGCACCTTTTCATGGTGTGTATTCCTGGGTGCATTGCTCTCATTTTCAGGAAAGTCTTCCTCCTAGTGAGTTAAAACCTACCTCTGATAACCTGGAGCTGCACAGGGGATGCAGCTCCTGCTCTACATGCCAGCTCCCCAGAACTGGGACATGGTTCTTGGCTCCTACTTCCACCCCCAGATCCAGCTAGGCCAAGCCAGCTTCCTCTTCTCTGCTCCCTGCCCCGACCCCGCATTCAGGGGCGGTTTCTGGACCTGCCCTAGTGGCTGTGGTCTGGCCTGAGCGCTGAGTCAGATTCTCAGGTGAACCGTGGCTCCTGGCACTGAGTGCAGGGCTCTCTTTTGCACCCACAGAGTTTTCTCAAAGCAGCCAGGCACTGAGTTCACTTGTACGGCAGCTAAAACATGCTGTCCTGGTCACATTTAATAAACTGCCCTCAGAAAGCAGCCTTGCCTGAGCTACTGGGAAAAAATGCTTCACTGGCCAAGTACAGTGCCTTGCGTCTGATATCAGACCCAGCCTCCAACTGTCTAAATAATCGACAGATATCAGGACGTGAAAGTGTTGTTGTGGAGACGGCCAGTTTTGTCACAGTCACAGCGTTTTTAATTGCTAAGTTGACATTGGGACATTCGGAGCTGCTGGGCAGTTGTGAACAAGTTTGGCCACCTTTACTCTCTGGCGTCTGCTGTACGCTGCTGTGAAAGGCCTGAGAAACGTGCAGCCATGGCCGCATGAGCTTGTCCACCACTGCAGACGTCCCAGCAGTAAGACGGTGGGCCTTGTCCTGGCACCTTGAGGGCCTGAGGGACAGTTTTCGTAATTACAGAGTTAGTGTTAGGTCCGTTTTCAGAAGTGTGTCATGGTATTGGGGAGAATGTCTTCCCTTTGAGCAGAAGCAGAGTTAACTTGCTTACGTACAGCATCATGAAGGGTGTTGTTTCCATAAGGAGAACAGGCCCTTAGAGCAGGATGCCTTGATAGTTCCGGCTTTGACTTCAAAAAGCCACCAGAAGGTTCCATACTGTTCATGGACCCTGTCACCTTAGCATGTTCAGGCTGATTTAGGTTTTCGTCGTTCAGTTTTTGCTGCATTGTTTCATCATTTCTTATTCTGCCCGTATTCGGAGCAACCTGTCACACTCCCGATCGGGAACCAGATCTGTGCTAATACCATTTCCATGGCCCTTGTCTAAGGTTTGAAAATTGTTAGTAACAATGAGATTTTCATTGTTCTGTTTAAGATAGGTGGTGTGAAATATATTAATTGTATTGCATTGGAAGTAAATTACTTAAACATTCCAGATATGACTAAAGCCATGTGATATTTGACTGGTTTCTGGGGAAAAAAGCTATCATTGATTGTTACATGTGGTGCTATTTAAAAGGGCACTATGTACCTACTGTTTGGAGCCAAGACTGAAGATGTTTGTCCATCAGGGTTCTCTGGGCACTTGCATTGGTTACCGCCGCACTCAGCATTCAGTGTAAGCACATTGGTGCAGATGCCATGGTGGCAAAGACCCTCCCTCTAAGATATTGTCATTCAGTGAAGGGATGCAGGGTAGCAATGTGTGTCTGAATGAGGAGTGACAGTTTTTTCAGCTTGATTAGGAAAAAAGTATTGTGCGTGTGTGCACTTACAAGTGTGTGATATGTAGCTATGGTCATCTCAACAGAAAGTTTTATATTAGAACTCGATGTCTAACTAGAAATTAATAGTCACTTGTTTTAATTAACATGCCTGTTAATAACTGAACCATTCCGTTTACATTGTTTACATGAGATTCTAAGCACTCACCCCAGAGCGTGTTTAATTCCTTTTTCTGGCTCAAGTCGGGGCATTCAGCAAAACAGTTGGCACATCGTCGGCCTCCTGCGTGTGCCCCTTTGCCTGCAAACAGTGGAGATGTTGCCCTGAAATGTGGCTGAATTTTCATGAAAATGAAACATGAAGCATGCCAGGCCCATCTGTGCCAGCTTATGAAACAAAAGCCCCAATTTTATCGTCACTGTCTTTTGTTCTCTGCAGTGCTATTCACACGGCTGCTTCGTGAATGCGGAGTCTGGGCCTCCATTGATCGCGCCTCTCTCCGCCGCACTGTTTATTCGCAGCTATAATACTTGTCACCCTGCACCCTGCTCTTTTTAAAACATGGGGACTTGGATGTCGAGAATCTTGAGTAATTTCATGAGGTTTCATGCTAGCAGACCACAGGGCTTTGTGTTGGGCTGCAGATCCTGCAGGAATGAGATGGGCCAGGGGAGCACGCTTTTCACCAGAAGGAGCCAGTGGACACTCGTGTGAGCCTCAGAATTGTGCCCTGTTGTTTCATTAAACCTATGTCAGCTTTCATTTTCTTCCTGCATGGGCATTTCCCATCCGAACGCATGGTATTTTTGCATGTGGTGAACCGGCCAGATTAAATGTTTCTGAGTTTCCATTCAGATGATCAGAAGTAATTCTTATATGAAATCACATGGGGCCAAATATGATAACTGTAAGTCCATTTGAGCTGCAGTGCTACAGTCAGCCCATTAATTTCCCAATCGAAGTAAGACAGTCAACTGCTGTGTTGTGGAGGTGGAGGTATGTCAGATACTTAAGAAAATGTTTGTCATTCATGACCCACAGGCAGGCATTGACTGCACCCTCCCACTGGGAAAGTTCACGGTGACAGTCAACAGGGGGGCCTCCGTAGCCTCAGCAGTGGTGGGGGACATGTCGTTCATCAGTCCCTGCAGCAGTCAGCACTGTCATAGAGTCACGTACTCCACCAGGAGGGGAACCTGAGAGAAATGTAACCCTGGTTTCAAACCCTGCGCCTTCTCACAAAGACCAGT
Organism: Myotis davidii; assembly: GCF_000327345.1. NCBI lineage: Eukaryota > Metazoa > Chordata > Mammalia > Chiroptera > Vespertilionidae > Myotis > Myotis davidii. The sequence goes on along the minus strand of NW_006289416.1, from coordinate 8,895,181 downwards.
GGGGCCCAGTAGCTGAGGGTCCCTCCGCCCACTCTAGCCACCACTGCTTCACCTTCCAACTGTCTTATAGTTTAATAGTCTGGTTCTTAAAGTTAAAATCATAATCCGACAGAAAGTTGAGCCAGTCCACTTCCAGAGCGTGGCTGTCAGCACGGTGTAGTCCAGGGGTGGGCAAACTTTTTGACTTGAGGGCCACAATGGGTTCTTAAACTGGACCGGAGGGCCGGAACAAAAGCATGGATGGAGTGTTTTTGTCGGCCCGCGGGCCGTAGTTTGCCCACGGCTAGTGTAGTCCCACCCCCACCAGCCACGTGGGGATGTGGTACAGGCAGAACAGACTGCCTTTGGCTCCACCCGCTGAGTGGCTGTGCGGTCTCTGTGCTAACTGCCTCCTTCCTTTATAGTTCCTTTTCAGAGTGTTGAATTTAAAGGGGGGGGTGGGGGGTGGGCGGGGAGCTTTCTCTCCAGGTACACATTTTCTGTGAAGGTTTGATCTAAAAAACTCTTTTCGGGATTTGGTGTTTTCCTCCCCGATGTGCCTTTCCTCCTTCAGTGTGTCCAAGCTATGTGTGGGCCAAATAAATTGTGTGAAGGGCTGGGCAGAGGTCGGCGTGGTGGAGCCGGAGCAAATCTCTTGGTGTCGAATAGCTCAGCTTCCCACTCGGCAGCCTCTCACCTAAGGCATCGGGCACAAATCACCTTTGGAGAACCAACCATTATGCTAGTAGTCATGCTGCTGACCTCACTGGGTATTTCTCCTTCTAAGCCTGGTACTGAGCGAGGTAGGTCCCTGCCTTCCTCTGCCTCGCGTGGACTCCTCCTTAGGACTGTCTACTGTGTGCTCCTACTTCCCATGGTAACAAGCCCCAGTGAGACTCGGGAATTACACTCAAGCTGCATGATGGGGAGGAGATCTAAGTCAAGGCTCCAGGGGGAGTGAAGAGTTGAAATGGAAGTAAACTCTGAACCTCAGAGGTTTTAATTCCTTAAATGCCTTATGCCTTAAAAACTTGAACAGCTGTTAAAGAATTAACACGTGTCGCTCAGCTTGGGTCGCAGACTTCGTTCCAGCTGCAAGGCATTAGTCTGGCCCAGGTGCGGGCCCTGTAGAGGCTTCTGATGGGAGGGGCTGGTGAACCCCGGAGCGCAGAGAGCACCCTCTCTCACTTGCAATGCACACAACCAGCCTACTGTCCCAGATTTACAGAACTGACCTGGGAGGATTGGAGATGGGGGGCGGGTCACTATTGTCTAGGAGTCATGCATTCACTACTGATTGGCTCACCCCCTCGAGTATCAAGATGAGGCACCTGTTGATCACAGAAAGCAATGAGGAGAGAAGGACCCGTCTCCCATCATAGCAGCTAGGGGAGCCTGCCTTCTCTGCCCACGGCCCTGGAAGCTCTGGACCTGTAGCTTTGTGTGTGTGACCTGGGACATTCCCAGGCAAGAGCAGCCACCAGGACACACCCTATGTTCTATCCTGAGCTTTGTTGCTGGTGACTCCATGCAGGCCACCGGTTGTGTGGCCATAGGAACACCGTGTCACTTGTATCACGTCCCCACGCTCATGGGAACTCTGAGCTTTGATTCCATGTGATTTGAATTGCACACTTGTGCACATCACTGGTCTCTGCAAAACATCTTCCAGAAGGTCCTTATGGATTGTGTATCACCTGGGCACGCGTGTGTGCCCCTCGTGGAGTGACACCCTGGTGCAGTGGTTATGTGCTTGAGGGCTGCAGTAGCATCCATTGTAAAACACTGTCTCAGTGGAGAGGCAATTGGGGCTGCCCAGTTACCAAAGCATGGAGACTCCTTAGGGAACGAATAACTTTAGAGAGATGGGTTCCAAGTTTCCGAAACAGCCCTGTCCCCCAACTGTAATGCCACCTTGCTAAGCACGTACCCATTTTCAAGTGCACACCATGGGCATTTGCTTAAGGACTTGACCATGGGATGCATCACTCTAGACACACAGGCACCCTTGCAGTTGGCCCTGTGTCCCGCCCCAGGTGCTGCATCTTCATGACTTCCCATTAGAAAACCTGCCCGGCATGTGGAGGCGACACGGACAGTCACTGTCTGATCAACCCACGGGGCCATTGCTGGCATTCCACTAACCTTGTAATTTGTAAGTTCATTTTTGTTCATTCTGCTCATCTCAGCACAATGATTCAAGCCTTATCATTTGTCTTCTGTTTGGTATTTTTAACCGGTTTTAAACTTTATTATTCCAGGTATGTAGTTTTGCTGCAGTTTTCACATAGGAGTTTAACTGATATTTAGAAAGATTTTAAAAGTAAAGGTTGTAATATTCACTGGTTAACATGGAAATCCATTCTTATTTCCACCTTGACCGTGGCCCTACCACCTCCTTTGTGCTGTCTCCATGTACACAAAGGCTGAGGGCTAGGCCCAGCCGCACATCAGAGACACACCCAGTGCTGTCTCTGAGTCAACCTGAAAAGGTCTGAGGAAGGCCCGTGCCCCCCGCTCTCTCTTACATTAACAGGCTCAGTCGGCAGGCTCTCAGTGGCCTTAGTTTACTCTGCTTGTCCTAGAAATCTCTGAGCACAAGAGTCAGGTCCTCAACGCCTGGCGGCTGCGCCCAAGTGATGAGTGACCTCAGCACCATCTCAAAGTGTTTCACTGCCCAGACTCAAGGAGCCCTTCTGTCGTTGGATCTCAGACTTTGGTAGAGATCGGGCCTTCCTGGTTCCTATCCTCTGGATGCACAGGGCACCCTCACACTTGCCTGCCGGCTGAACGGGAAGGGAGAGCTATGTGCCCAGCACAGCCGACCCATTTGAATATGTGGAGAATCCGCATTGTTTCAGTGTAGGCAGCAGCTGTGTCCCTCGGCTGTGAGCAGATGTTAGAGCTCCGAAAGCTTTGCTGATAATTAAAATACTAACGGTGCGCATTTTGCCCCAGCTGCGGGTCTGTTTACTGTAAATTTGATTTTAATGGTGCCTCTGTGCTGTTACCGAGGAGCGGTTTGCTTTTTACCTTCATGCAAAAGTGTCTGCAATGAAGACAAATGTCTGTCTCTTCTTGTTTCCCCGGGAAAGATATGAAGATGCTGTAATACGCAGGAAATCGGAACGTGCCTACGGAAAGGAATGTGATCTTTTTACAGGGTTGCCAGGAAAACAAAATGAGACACGTTTGGTCCACCCCTTGGAGGAGTGCCCAGGACCTGGTTGGCTGGCCTTATTTGCATATTTTTTCCTTTAATTGTCTGTAACCTGTACAACTTTTGAAATATAGGCCTTGTCTCCTAAGATTGTGTTATCTGTATTGGGAGTTTTATAAGACTCTCAGAGGGCACTTAGGGAAAGGTCATTGGGATTCCTGATTTGGGGATTCCATAAGGAACAGGAATGTCACTGCCTGTTTTAATTAAGTCCAGCGGAGTCAGCCTTGACTGTCAGTGGGCTAGGCTGCAGGGTACCGGGAATCTTTGAAGGAAGACTCCCCGAGGCCCTGGGTTCCTGAAGGTAGGAATGTGGCGGACGTCTTACATTTCACATGCTACACAGGGAGGCAGGGTGAGGGCTGGGTTCCTAGGGCCCTGCACTCCAAGGGTGGAGCTCTTGGAAGGAGAAAGGGGAAGCGTCCAAGGCAGTCCCCTCCCAGTGGCCTGGGGCTGACCTCACCATCCAGATGTGCACAGAGCCCAAGGCCCAGTGATGGACCCTGACAGCCCCTCCCTCCTCATCCGCCCCCCCGCCCCCGTACCGGAGACACGTGCTCCTAGTGGTCAGTGACAAGATCAGAGTCCCTCCCAGAGCTGCCACCTGCACATGGGAGACCACGCCTAGCTCTGGAGTGAGATGTGCATTCAGGCAGGGCTCCTACCACTGCGGGAGCTTCCTGCAGGAAAATGATCCTCTGTAGAAGCCAATTTCTTAGGGTTTGTGACTCTAAAGGTAAACTGTTGTCTTTTATTGTTACTCATCAGTGCCCATGGAAATACCTCGGCCCATGGAGACTCTTTACAGTGAAGTTGAATCCTAGCTCATTATGCATTTCCCACTTGAGAAAAAAATTATCTTTAGTTGTGTGTTTTTTCTAAATGCCTTAGAATTTATTTCAGGGGTCTTATAAGATCATCTTAAAACACCACCAACCCTAAATGCAGTACTAATGCTAACTAAGGAAAAAAGACTAAAAGTCTTGCTATCTAAAATTGTATCCAGGCTTCCTGGAAATTTTTAGGAAAACTTGCCCAGCATGTCCTATATATTTGAAATAGTCTCTCAGAAATGATGTGGACTTTGGTTAATTTTTCACAGAAAAATAATTTTTCTGATCTCTTCTTATAAAACAACTAGTGGCTCAGTGTATGAAAATTCATGCACTGGGGGCGGGGGGCGTCCCTCAGCCCGGCCTACCCCTTCTCACAGTCTGGGAGCCCTCAGGGGCAGGAGGCAACCTGGTGATCAGGGGAAGGCGACGCCCCATCACACCTCTACTGCTGCCACTGCCGGCAGCACAAGCCTCAGCTGGCCCTGGTTACCTGCGCCTCGGGCCAGCCCTGGGCGGCTGGGGTGCTTAGGGGATTGGGAGATTCTGGAGGGGACTGGGTACCGCCATCCTGTAGCTGTGGGTGCTTCCATCTTTGAGGGCGTGGCAGTCAACTAGCATATTCCCTCCTTATTGGCTGTGGGCACCACCGTCTTTGCGATGGTGTGAGGGTCAATTAGCATATGCCTTCTTTATTAGATAGGATGGCCTTCATGAAATTGAAGGCAGAGCAGATTTTTGCTGTAATTCTTTTAACATATATCTGGGGGGGGGGCAGGCAAGGGGGAGTGGTATAAAGCAAATATTTATCAAGATGCTTTTTTATTTAGAGAGAGAGAGAGAGAGAGAGAGAGAGAGAGAGAAACATCGATGTGAAAAAGAAACATTGATCAGCCAGCTGCATCCCACACATTCCCCATTCTCTTAAAAGAAAAATGCTGGTGAAACTGTCATTTCAGTAGGACCGAGAGGTTTCTGTAACCAGAGTCTCGATGACAGATGGGTGTGTAGAGCCTTCCATGTGGGGTGGACTCCTGCTCCTGTGCAGGGTCAGCACAGAAGGCACTCACCTGTGCACACAGGAGTCTGTGGGAGCCCTCCTTGGGGTGTCCTGACCTACACCAGACAATTATTTTCCAAAACCTGGATACACTATAGAGCAATTCTCCTTATTGATTTGACTGGCTAAACTATTAGTAACTGCTATTGCAAGAATAATTTACTTCCAGCTTTGAATTTTGTCGGTGGTTATATTTCATTGAATTTTTATTTATCATTTGTCCTGCATTCATTTGAGAAACTTACAAACTTTGTGACATTAATATATGGCCCTAATTTATTAACATAATCTGTTAATATTGTTTCATTGTAATAGACATTAAGTATGCTTTCTTAACACTCTTGCTAAAATTACATCTTAAAATTGAAGTTGAGAAAAATTAAATGTGACTCAAGAACCACAGTCATGTGTGCCCCCAATTTTTATACACAGAGCATTTCATTTTTAATCGTATTACATCCAGGGTGCTTTTAATTATGACAAGGAGCCAACCTAGCACTTTCAAGCTTATGCCCTCCCAAAATATAGTCTAAAACACCCACAGTGTTTGAGACGCCACCTAGCAATGTGTACAAATGAATGCCATTCAGGAGAAGCTTAGAAATTTAAAATAAATTCAGGCTGTAGCCACAGAGCGGCTCACCTAGGATACTGCCCAGCTTCCCTAACGTGCGAGGCGTTTCACCCACACAAGTCTTTTTAATGCCATCTTTATCTGCTACGCGATGCATGAAATCTACTTTCGGTTTTAGAACTGCTAGCCACCTTTGACCCCTTTAGTGGAGACACAATGTGACCTTTCTATTGTCATCGGCTTTCATTCTCCTGAAAATTCTATGAATTTTTATTACAAGTTTTTTTTAAACCAAGCTGAGGCTTCAACAAATTACTTGACGCAGATGAGATGAAGTTGTTGAAGTGGGTGTTAGATAAGTTTTACAGCCGCGCACTGCCGAGGAGGCCGGCCCGTGTCCTGCAATGTCACCCGCCAGTAACTGCTGAGCCTACTATTGGATAAATACATCATTTTATGGAACATTGATTGTTCTATAAACCCAATGGAGTATTATGCTCTATGATCAAACCATTTAGATTGTGTGTAGAGCACAGAAAATGCCATATTCAGGATGGTACTAAAAGTGCCATTTGTGTATTTTATGGATGTCATTACAGGGGAAACTTCTCTCCGTAGGCCCTGTTTACTGCAAAATTTTTTAGTCTGTAATGACATTTTTCATTCACAACGTATGCCTTCAAGAGAGGGGGCCCTTGTTTTATTTGTTTCATTCGAGTTTACTGCACAAATTCTGTACATTTTAATTAAATGTAAGCTTAACAAAAGCATAAGGTATTTATTCTGTGGGAAAAAATGATGACAGTGAGGAGAGAATAGCACACACACAGCCAGGAAGCAGTCAGGGACTGAGCCCTGTCTGCAGTGTCCCAGGGGCACAGCGGGCAGCAGACGGGAGCAGGGTTCGGGGAGGCGCGTGCCACTTAACCCCGGCACCTGCAGGGTCGGGTGTGTGCTATCAGCCCCGGAGACTGGCTCCTCAACAAGGACGGGCTGGAAGGCGCCAGGCTGCAGGATGAGCTCCGGGAGAGGTGAGCCTGATTAGAAATCACTTCCCAAAGCAGGTTCTCAACCCTCCCAGAACCCGTCCCACACCCCCTGGGCTGTAAGTGTTCAGTGCACTTAGTACGAGAAGGGAGGGCAGTACCTCCGCTCTTGTGAAAGCAACTGAGCAGTGTGCTGGAATTTCATAAGCAGGCACTAGGCTGCATTTTAGCTTCATTTGCACCTTCTCCACAAGGCCATGTACTGTCCTGTTGGAAACGGGTCCAAAAAGAACTGCTTCGGACACGCCAGCTATTAGCTGCTATTATTATCCTGAAGTCTAACACTGTCTTTGAAAAATGTAAAGTGTAACAGATATTATTTTGGGCATCTGAGATCCATTAAAATGGGTGCGGGTTTGGAGCTATCATGGTGACTGAGCAGGTAAGGACAAACCTGTACGGCAGTCCTGTTTTCCAAATACTGCGCCCATTGGCCGTTTGCACTGGTGAGCTTTCCAGTTCGTGTTTACTAGAAAGATCTCAGAATTTGAAGTCAATGTGCCCAGTGAATTCTCGGGCACCATCCAGTTAGAATTTAAAGTCACAGCAGAGATTCGCATTAGTTTAAATGACACTTGAACCTCCACGTGGCTCAACATTAATTCATTACGGTCAGAATGGACGAATCTTCAGTGGCTGGATCTTTTTCAATCTGATTGAGGCTGTTACATTTTATAGGTGCTATTTTTCAAAGCAGTACTGACAGCACACGCAAAGTTATTAAATTGCTGAATCAAAAGATGGACCTGCACTCGCGTTTATGAACTGTGCTGGGACAGCGAGGCTCGAGGGCAGGTTAGGATGTTGGCATTGCCGAGCCTCAGCATCCCACCTGACAGCAGTGTTTACCCATGTGGTTTACTGTAATGGTCTAGAGGGGCCTCACCCACTTCCAGATGCAGATAAAATAAGTAGTTCAGGAGGGCACAATCGCCAGAGCTATGAAGGGCCCTGGGTAATTCTGCCCTGAGGGTCTCTGTCCAGTGCAGACTGCAGGGAGACCACTCGGACCCCGCGTGCCTGGGCACGAGCATTCCTTCAGAGGCAACTAAGAGTAAAATATTCGTCTGTCCCAACCACAGTAGCTTCTCTGTTGTCTAATGAAAAGGCAGTATGCTCTCTCCTGTCATTAATTGGGGAGGGGTGATTTGAAGGCTGTCTTCTTTACTTTTGTGTCCATTTTTTTTCATACTCTAAATTAGTTTGAAAGTGACCTTGAAATTAAATTAAGTGCAGGGTGTAAGGAAGACAGGATGGGCAGGAACAGCAGGACCAAGGCCAGGGTATCGTGAAGGTAAGTATCATGTCCCATCCCAGGAGAGCTGTGGGCTTTCCAGAGCCATCTGCTGAGCCCAGCAGGCCAAGAGCTGGGGGTCCAGTGGACAGCACACAGACCAAGGTCAGCAGTGCCCCGCCCACCCAACCTGGTCTCTGACCTCCGAGGAGAAAGCGTCAGGGAGGATCAAAGCTGAGAGGATGACAGTGAACAGCCCTTTCTCGGTAGGATCCCAGTGCTTTAACCTGGTCTCATGATTCTTCTGACCCCGAATCCGCCTGAGGCCGGGTGCTTTTTGTCAAGCAGGAGGGTCGGGTAGGGGATCCCTACAGCAGGCACAACAGACAGGTCTATGTAAGCATGGGCCTGATTCCCACAAAGCTCTCCTGATGCTCATATAACCTCAGGACAGTCTGCAGAGCCCTGGGGGAGCTGGCTGGTGGCCTCCTTAGTGGTCCTTGTTGTCTTCACTCTGCTAGGTGAGTAAACGAGAAATCAGAGGCTCACTCCAGCTTGTGGAGCCGTTTATTTTTATTTTGTCCAATTACAGTTGACATGCAGTATCTTTTGTATCCGTTTCAGGTGTGCAACATAGCAGTTAGATAGTCGTATACTGTAGAAGTGTTTCCCCCAATATTTCTAGTTCCTACCTGCCACCATGCATAGTTATTACAGTATTACTGACTGTATTTCCTATGTATTTCAACTACCAATCTGTACCCCTCAATCCCATTACCTTTTTCACCCAGTCTCCCGCCCCACCCCACCCTCTGGCAATCACCAGTCCAATCTTGTCTCTGTGAGTCTGCTTTTGTTTTGTGTATTTTGTTCTTTAGATTGAATATATGAGTGAAATCATATGGTACTTGTTTTTCTCTGACTGACTTATTTCACTTAGCATAATACTCTCCAGGTCCATCCATGCTGTTGCAAATGGTAGGGTTTTGTTCTTTTATCTGTGGCCATATAGTATTCCATTGTGTAAATGTACCACAGCTTTTTTATCCCCTCACCTACTGATGGGCACTTGAGCTGTTTCCAGATCTTGACTATTTTAAATAATGCTGCAATGAACATAGGAGTGCATATATTCTTTCAAATTAGTGTTTTGAGTTTCTTCAGATATAGTCCCAGAAGTGGAATTGCTGGATCATAAAGCAGTTCCATTTTTAATTTTTTTAGGAAGCTCCATACTGGTTTCCATGGTGGCTGCACCAGTTTGCATTCCCAGCAGCAGTGCATCAGAGTTTCTAGGTGGCCATTTTGCTAGAATCATGGATGTTTTGTCACCTCGGTTGAAGGTTTGATCCCCGCGTCCAGCTGGAGAGCATGCGGGAGGCAACCAGTCGATGTTTCTCTCCTAGATTGATGTTTCTCTCTCTCTCCCTGCCCCGCTTCCACACTCTCTCTAAAGATCAGTGGAGGTGGGGGTAATGTCTTTGGGTGAGGATTAAAAAAAAACACATTAAAGGGAGTAAAGTGGAATATTTCTACAATGTAGTTGCCACTGAAATATGGAAATAATGGGAATCACTTATAGATCATTCTCATGTAGGAAGGAAGGAGGTGATATTAAGGAAACCAATAGAAATTTTGAGATTTAAAGAAAAAAATAGGAACTCTCTTTGAGGAGTCAGTCTCTTTTTTAATGAAAACAAAGATTATAATTTTCATTCATATTTCCAGTTACTAAACATCAGCCTGCATCGTGGATGACACTGGGGAAGGCAAGTGTGCGCTCACCTGGGCCCCGCCTTGCCTGGCGTTGGCCCTCAGTTCTCTGCCCATTGTCCCAGCTTTGCTTCTGGAACTTCCTGTCCGCAAAGCAGAGGGCAGCCCAAGTCTCCAACCCTGAGAGCTGGGAGCCCTGCCGCAGCCCCATCCTGTCGGGCCCGGTGGCCCATGGCAGGACAAGCAGGCGGCTTTTCACTGAAGTTTGTGTCTGAAGCATGGTTGATGCTCAGTAAATACTTGCTGTGTTGTCCTCCCATGGCTGTTTATTGATGGCATATTTTTAGAATCTGATATGCAGGGCTTTCATTCTTTTGGCTGAGTACACAAATATATACCCTGTCTAATATTTGGACATTAAAGGAAGATTTTCCCCTGGGCCCAAAGACACTGCTGCTGACTGTACTGATCTTCACTTCCCTCCAGTGGCTGACAGTCTTAGAAATGACAGCAGGTGAGGGAGCCTGGCTCCCTCCCAGGCACTGGAACGCAAACACGGGTAAGAGTTGTAGGGGCCAGTTAGGGCAGGATGTGGGAAGGGCCTGCGCCTTCACAGCTATATTCGCTCTTGAACCAGGAGCGCCTGCCAGGCCCCTGGGTGGCTGCCTCTGTGAGCTCCCAGCCAGGAGAGGACACCGCTCCTGAGCCGGGTTCACAGTGATGTTTCTGTTGAGGTTCAAAAGCATCTGCGGTAGAATTGTTTTACTTTTAAGAATAAACTCATTCGCTGGCTCTAACTAGTCCTGTCTCCCACAGGCATAGTTTCCAAGTCCTACGAATGCCGTTTGAAGGGCCAAGGCGCCACGTTCGTGGAGACAGACAGCCCGTTCACTGCAGCCGCGCTGGCAGAGGAGTCCCCGGTCAAAGACAGGCCCCTGCGCAGTGGCCGGCGGGCAGCAGCAGCGCCCGAGCAGGTGCAGCAGGTGATCATTATCCAGGGCTACGACGGGGAGTTCGCCCTGGATGCCTCTGTGGAGGAGACGGCTGCAGCCACACTGCAGACGTTGGCACTGGCTGGCCAGGTGGCCCGCGTGGTGCACATCACGGAAGACGGCCAGGTCATTGCTACGAGCCCCAGCGGAGCCCACATGGGCAGTGGGGCATCGGGGCCGGTACTGCCAGAGCAGATGACAGAGGAAACCACCCAGGTGGTGGTGGTGGGGGGCTCAGTGGAAGGTCACGTGGCCGAGCCCCTCAGCCCTGGTGGTGCAGTGATACAGCAGGTGACCAAGCAGGAGATCCTAGACCTCAGCGAGGGCGCCATCCCCCAGCCTGACCCGGCCTCTGCCCTGGACGCCCTGCTGTGTGCGGTCAGTGAGTTGGGAGGGGCAGATGGCAGGGCTGGGCCTGTGGACAAGGGCAGGGCTGGCCACAAAGATGTGCTGGTCCAGCTGCCCGGGCAGGAGGTGCCTCCCGCTGAGGCCGCCGAGGTCCACGTGTTCCCGGACATGGAGGGGAGCCCAGCTACCATGGAGCCCATGGAGGTCCTGACCCAGGTGGTGCAGCCCTCTGCTGTCGTCGCCTCACAGGAGCGCGCCCAGGTGGCCTTCAAAAAGATGGTCCAGGGCGTCCTGCAGTTCGCTGTGTGTGACTCGGCCGCGGCCGGGCAGCTGCTGAAAGAGGGTGTCACCCAGGTCATCGTGAACGAGGAGGGCGCGGTCCACATGCTGGCCCGGGAGGGCTCGCAGATCGTCATGCAGGAGGCGGGGGCCCCCGGGCAGCATGCGGAGCTGGCCGAGCAGGACGGGGAGATCTCACAGATCATTGTCACCGAGGAGCTGGTCCAGGCCATGGTTCGTGAGTCCGGTGGCAACTTTCCCGAGGGCGCAACCCATTATATTGTGACCGAACTGCCCCCCGGGGTGCAGGATGAGACAGCCATGTACTCCCACACCGTGATAGAGACAGCAAACTCGCAGGAGATCCTGCAAGCGGGGGCCATGGTCCCCAGTGGGACGGAACAGTTGACAAGCATGGTCATTTACACCCAAGAGGGCTCCCCGGCAGCCACAGTCATTCAGAGCCAAAGAGAGAGTCACGAACTCCAAGAAGCCTAAGGCAGAGGTCATGTGTGGAAAGATCAGCACATGTGGACACAGTGGTCCCTGCCCAACAATGAGTGTAGCTCAAAGGAGCACCAAACACACTCCCCGTCCGAGGTTCACACTGCTGCTCAAAAGCGCGCAGTCCCAGGACGCCCCAGTGGAGGGATGAGAGCCGTGCAGCCAGCGGGCCAGCAGCAGAGCTGCACATGGAGGCAGGGCCCTGCACCCCAGATCTGCTCACTGTTCGGTTCTTTTGTTAAAGGTCTTTCCCTCTGTTCTATCTATTGTGCTGAGGAGAATCTGAGTTTTCTTTTCTGCATCACCACCCGCCCCCCACACACACACACACAAATGTTTTCCCACTTCAGTTCTCAAAGGGCCATGCCCCACTGGTGGACGTGTAAGCACAGTGTGTTTGTGGCTTGAGACCTGTCTGCTCAGCAACCCAGCATGTAGCCGTTTACACATTTTATTCTATATTCGGTTAAAACTGCAACTGCAAGTATTACTGTCTTGATGTAACCCACCCCTGTTCATTTTGTTGAAATGTGTCCCCAGACCAAAGGAAGCCTGTCTTTCATCTCCCGCGTCAGTTTGCTCTCTTCAGACATGGCAGGTGTATTCAGAGCTCTGGTTGCCTTCTGCTTAAAAGAACCTTCTAAAGCCTGCGGTTAAGGAAAGCCTTGGAGTTCATGTTTCATTAAAATGCACCCTGTTTTAGTCAACCCAATGCTTCTAATTTTGACTTCATTTCATATAATAAAGTCTCTATATGAAACACGCACTCTGGAAAATACTGTTCATACCAATATTTTGCTTTTTATAACACGTTCATATCTATGTCATTGTTGCGGGATCTATTTGTAATTTATGTCAGTGTGAGACTGACGTTAAACATTACCAACAGGAAGCCCCACCTGCAGCCCGCCCTGACCTGCGTAGTCTGTGAGGCTCTGGGTCCACTGCAGCTGTGGAGCACAAGGTTACGTCCCAGTCATTTGTTTCTCGATAAAATTGCTCTTCTTCCTTTTCCAAAATTGTAAAATAATCCACTCCCCCCCATGCACAGGTTGTTTTGTTCTGTTTCTTTTTTCTTTGAAATAAAACTATAGCATTAAAGAGAATGATGATGTTGTATTTCCAGCAGTCAACCAATGGACACCTGTGAAAAGTAACCAGAGCTCGCGCCTCTGTCTGACACAGGCTTCCCCTGCCTCTGCCCACTGTCGGGTGTACTGGCTCCTCACCGGCACCTCCACGGCCTGGTGGGCACAGGACCCAGGCAGGTTCTGGTGACAGAACGTCTTCTGTCATGATTAATATCTAAAAACTGTGAAGAACAGACATGAGGAAAGGAAGAGGGAATGGTCCCTTTTTAGTTTAATTAGAAGTACCATTTAGAACACCTTTCTGAATGGATTGGCGTGGGGGAGGGGATGAGCTTCCCGGAGAAGCCGAGCCCTCTGCCCTGAGAGCCCAACCTTGTCTCTGTGACTTGGAGTCCTGTCGGTCCTAGGACCACCGCCCTTTACACAGCCACTCCTCCCCCAAAAAACAAAAGGTAAGATTTCAAGTTCAACACTGAGATTCATAATTAGTTGAGTATGACTTGCTCATGTTTCTTAAAAATGGCAGGGCGAGTCAGTTCTTAAACACTGTCTCCAGCAAACAGTGACAGGATCAACTCCGTTTGTTATCAGGATAAAGGTGACCTTTACAAACTGGTGCCCCTCTCCAGGCTTCTCATACATGTTAATAAAAAAAAAAGTCAGAGAGAGAGAAAAGAAAAGGGAAAGGAGGGGGCATGTTTTCCACTGGAAATATTTCTTCGTGCTCATCCCTGTTCATGGTAGCTGTGGCTGGCGCGATGCTAATTCCTCCCTGTGCTCAGGCCTGTACTGCTAACCTTTCTGCTGCAGTCCAGGCTGTTGACACTGACACGCTGCAGTTTACTGTGTGTGATTTATTTAGGATAAATATGTCTCAGGTGGCATTTAATCCTTCATCAAACCAGTGTAGCCTGCAATGTCAAACCAGCAATCACATTGTACACACAATGAAAAGAGCAGGCCTTTGCATAAAAATAAAACTCTGCAGAAGGTGTTTTGAGGCTCAGAAGGATTGCGACGGATTCAGTGGGCATTGTTTCCTATAATCACCGCTGGAGCTGGGTTAATAGTACGTCTCTTCTCACAGCACGACCATAGGCACAGAAGGGACCAAGGAGCCTACACACAAGCGTGTGCCTTGGAATAATGAAGCGTGGCCGCTATGCTCAGGGCACGGACACCCAGCACATTTTATCCACGAAGGAAACATGGCCAGGTTACTGCTTTTATTGAACTTTTTGTTGGAGAATATAATAGAACCTTAAAGAAGTAAAAAACAAAGCAAACAAAATATTGCCTTGGAGGCTATAATTCAGACAGGCCACCTTGGTGTTAAGCTATATCCAATTAAGTGACTGTACCTCAAGGGATGTTTGGCTTGCAAGGAAGACAAGCTGCCCTGCCCAAGTCAACAGAGGCATGGTTTAGATTTAAGGCCCTATGGTGGAAGTTGGCCACTGCTCCGTGTATGGTACAGAGTTATGGAATGGCAGTTGCCATGAGAAGCAAGTTTTGGCCACATAAGGCCACTTTAATGAGATACTGTGACTCAGGTGTCCTTCTGGTGGCTACAGGCCTTGGTGACCAGTTGGATCTGAGGGAGGAGACACCGAACATCACACCACAAACACACAGGCAGACAGACCCACATCACCTGATAAGTGCAAAGAACATCCTGTATGTGGCTTGGTTTGCTTCAAAAACTAAGCAAAAGTGCTAAGAATGAGTTAGTAGCACTGAAATCTCCACTGTCATGTATCAGCTCAGTCCTGAAATGTGGATCCTGAGTCCAAGAAGAGAGACGGCTAAGGATCCTTGGTGGATCCAGACTCCGTTACCTCATAGATGTCAGTGGAGAGCCATCGCGGCCCAGGCTGAGCGAGTCATGATGAAGAACCATCAAGGCCCAAGCCTGGCCAGGACCAGGCCAAAATCCACAGCTCCGACCCACCACTCCCTCTAGAACAGCGGTTCTCAACCTGTGGGTCGCGACCCCTTTGGTGGTTGAACAACCCTTTCACAGGGGTCGCCTAAGACCATCCTGCATATCAGGTATTTACATTATGATTCATAACAGTAGCAACATTACAGTTATGAAGTAGCAACGAAAATAATTTTATGGTTGGGTCACAACATGAGGAACTGTATTTAAAGGGCCAGAAGGTTGAGAACCACTGCTCTAGAAACAAGAGCCCCTCTGCCCAGTAGCACAGTGTCTAGAAAATTCTGTGATCATTGAGCAACATTCATATTTCCCAAGTCTGGCAAACTTTGTTTTCCTAAACATAAACTAATTGCATAAGTGGAAACATGGAAGGACCAGCCTAGAATCCTAACCCAGAGTTGGTTGTGGGGAGAGAATTAAGGAACAAGAAAGGCCATTTATTTAGCAAACTAAGAAAAAAGAACTTAAGTTTTCACTTATTTTACTGTTTAATATTAGCCCATAGTTTAAGAGAGCATGGGGCTCACTTAAGCAACCTTCTCCTGTTCGTCTTGGTGAAGAATACAATTCGTTTTGTTCTCCTCGAGGGTGATATCATTTTACATGAAGGAAAAAGTTAGCTCAGATGGCAGTTATAGGTTTCGGAAGCACCTTCTAATCAGGGATTGGTGATTCATTCTTAGCTTCAGCAGGCGATCCATCTGACATGTAAGGGGAAAAATTAGCAGCTGTCAGTGCATGACGAGTTAATTTCCTGATAGGCCTGACACTGAAAAGCCATTTGAGATGTGGCACCGGCTGATGAGAAAACCTGGCACTGCTTTATAATTGGAGATGAAGAAAGGGCAGAGAAGCAGTCTGGGGAGGGGCCACGGTCCACAAGTGGGTTGGAGGAGTGGTGCTGATGGAACAGAAAGAGAAAAGAGGCCCTCAGTGCCCACAGAGGGAGGTCCCAATCAGCTAGGTGCCAACTTCTGTTCCAAAACCCTGAGAAGTTCAGGCATCGATGCCACAGGTAGTGCAGAAGATGGCAGTGGGGGTGGGGCTGAAACAGGCCCCTCCCTCTACCTGACCTCTGCAGCCAGGCAGGTACCTATCCAAACTTCCTAATCCAAGAGATAACTAGAAGCTTTTTCTTCTGGAGGAATCTAAGCAGAAAGGCTCTGGGGCTGCGGACACAGCAAAGAGTCAGGGGAGAGGGAAGAGAGTTGTACCATGTATACAATGTTATTGGAAGAAGTTCCATGTACTGACCTCCGTAGTCCCTCCCCAACTGGGCTCCTGTGCCATGGAAACCAAATATGTGGCCCCTGGTAGAATACTGGAGGGTCTTTTCTGGAGAGACTGCACCACCCTAGAGAGATCTCCACAGATGCATATTTGAGGATTTGCCAGTTGAAAGGCCAGCTGCAGATCTGTCTGTACTGTGGCCGACCACCAAGAAGCCCCACACAGAGTGCCTTACTTAAATATGGGCATAAGGCCCAAACCAACATGAATAAAAAAGATCAAAAATGAATGGGGGTGGAGGAATTCACATTTACAGAAATTTTCAAAAACTGCACTTAGATAATAGTATGTGCTTTCATGAAATAACAAATGTTTGTATTTTAAAAAAAGGAACAGTAAGAGAACAAGAAAGAACTCCAGGAGATTAAAGTAGATGCTATTTTTTAAAAACTATTTAAAAAATTGGAAGATAAAGTCCTCAGAAAGTAAGACCAAAAGACAAAGAAATGGAATATAGGAGATTAAAAAAAATGATAGTATCGAAGACCCACAACTGACTAAGAGAAGATCTAGGAAGGGAAAACAGATATAAGGAAATTATCAAAGAATTAAGTCAAGAATATTTACCAGACTGAGGGATATGATTTTCCAGCTTGAAAGGACCCATTAAGTATCCAGCAAAATGAATGGGAATGATCCATGAAATTCCAGAAACCCAGAATAGGCAGAGAAAAAGAAAAGAGGTCACACATGGTAAATCAAAATGCCATCAGACTTCTAAAAACAGTCCTGGATACTAAAGGGGGAAAAAAAAGGAGTATCTTCAAACTCCTAAGGCCTCGGTTCTCAACCTGTGGGTCGCGACCCCTTTGGCGGTCAAACAGACCTCTCCCAGGGGTTGCCTAAGACCATCCTGCATATCAGATATTTACATTACGATTCATAACAGTAACAACATTACAGTTATGAAGTAGCAACAAAATTTTATGGTTGGGTCATAACATGAGGAATGGTATTTAAAGGGCCAGAAGGTTGAGAACCACTGTTCTAAGGGGAAATTTTATTATCAAAGAAGAATTCTATATCCTGCTAAACTTTCCCTCAAGTATAATGGTAGAATAAAGACATGGTCAGATACCCAGTCTCTCCATAGATTTACCTCTTAGTTATCCTTCCAAGGGTTATGCTTATTGGAAAAGATAAAGGGAGGCTCTATGAAAAGGAAAAGAGAACTGGTAGATGATTCATTTAGTGATTCATTTGCATGGAAAATACATCATGAAGATTTGAATAGTTTGGAAAGAATGAGTAACCACTTTTAAAAAATGTAAGCCAATAAAAACAGTGAAGTGACATTAATGCCAGAAAAAGTAAACAGGTATATAAGACAGAAGTCAAATCAACTGTGGACAACATTTACAGGGTCATAATATGCACTCTGGAAATTAGTTTCACAAAGACTGTTCTATAATTAAGCTGGGAGGATAAGGGGGCAGGAGTGGCTAAGAGGAGAGGAAGTACCTCATCCTCATGGGTCCCAGTGGGCATTAATAGACAATGTCTCAGGTTTGACACATCAATCTGAGTGTCAGTGAATTGCAAGAGCCATTTCCTGACTAGATGGCAAACTAGCATGGGCTACCACCTCCCTCCCTAGAGAAATGACGGCGCAGGAGTGAGGAAGTTGTAGCAACCCGCTGTCATGGCTGTTTGGAGCTGGGTGTTTGGGTGGAGAGAGGGCTGAGTCTAGGGTGCAGGGCAGCCACAGCCATTGTACGAGGAAAGCTTAGAGGAGAGCAAAGCTTCTGGCACTCTCTGCAGACTCCTGAGGTGGGTGAAGAAGGGGACAGCCTTGGGGGAATTGGCAGCTTAAATCCGAGTTCTCCACCCAGGATATTACCCTTAGTATCTGAATAGCTATGGTTGTCTGAACATTTTTAAGAGTAGGTAAATTTGGTTAATGGTGATGTAAGAAGTGAATAGTTCTGTGTTTAAAAATAACTAAATAAGAACATTTCTCCTTCCAGGAAGCCAAGCATGTGAATGGATTCCCATTTGGCTTGCATCCTGGGCTGGGGGTTGGCTCTTGGCCATGCCTGTCTGCCCCTCTGCCCCCAAGAATGAACCCAGAGATGCCTGGCACTGGCCATGGAGCAAGATGTCCAAACAAAAAGAATTTCGGTCCACAGTCCGTGGAGTGAGAACATTTCATTTCCCCCGTCTCTGGTGTGTGTGTTAGAAACACCCCCTCCCTTGCCACCATTATTGGAAAGTAATTGAGTCAGTTGCTTCAGATGGACTGATGGTAATTCCTACCAATTATCTGTATAATAATCATCTTGGCCATGTTTAGTTATCTGAGCAAGAGACTAAATTGCATACTATTGCATACCAAATAACTTTTATAATATATATTTAAATAGTCAGAAGTGGCCAGAAGCCACCCCTACCTCTTCATGTCTCAGATGGTTCCCCTGACACCCTCTGCCATCTTGAGTCTATTTGCACATCCTCATTGGAAGGCATAAGAGGGAGAAGGGGAGCCCTATAAATATGCTCTAACCAAGGAAGGAGGAACCGCCAGGACAGGAGAACATCGTAGGATAGAACCTTCGTGCGCCCCATGATCTTGGGCGCTGCACGCATGGAGAAGAATGGTCTCAGGCGGGCGTCTGTCTTGAGTTTTCTTTGTGGTTTTGGTTACTAAAACTGTCGTTGTTGCTTTGTTTTTGGCAGTGGCGGGTGGAAGGGTCCTCCAGCCTAAGCAGCACGGACTTCCAGAGTGGGCCGTCGCTGAAGGTGTTCCACAGCCGCCGTCACCTCAGTGACCCTTGGGGCACCCAGTCCCCTGATCTGGATTCTGCATCTGCTCCACCTGAAAAATACGTTGTATCAGGGCAGTGGTCTCATGGGTGATCATCTCTCCGCAGGCAATCAGCTCACAAAGGCTTTCGGCCTGGGTGGCCCTGGCAGTCAGACATCCCAGCAATGGTAGGAAGGAAGCAGTCCTGGTGGCCCAGCCTGGGGAGGGTGGGGTGCCCTTTCCCTGGCATCATGTTTCACAGGAAGGACCTCTGCTGGAATCAGGTCCTGGTCCCCTACCTGCTTGCTCACTCTGCCCCAGTGTTGTTCGTGGAGCCAGTCCAATGAGTCTGGGAGAACCAGCCATTCGCTTTCCTTTCTTATCTCTTCTCTCCTGAGTAACTGCTCTGCTCTGCGGAGCCAGACTTCCCAGACTTGGGTGGGTGACCCGAGGCCTACACTGGGCTGGAGGGACCAGGCAAGCTAGCAGTCTTCCTAGCCTTGGGTCTAAAGCCACGTCCTCCAATCGGCTTATTAGCAGTGTAGCCTTTGGCATCCTATTTCTCCATTGGTCCTGAACGTGGAATAAAAAGAAAAGGACATTATCTTTTGGCTCTTTAGCTCCCCGAAGGATGGACTTCTGTGGGTCCTCCCCACAGCACAGCAGTACATGACACTGAAAGTTAGATCTCAGGTTTCCACCCCGAAACCTGGGTCCCCACGGTAAGAAGAGTGAAGAGGGAACATGAATGTCTCCACCATGGAGACATGCTATCCAAACAGTGGAACTAGCTGGGTTCCCTGGAGCTTGGGTCAGGGTCTAGAAAGGGTCCCAGGGCTGCTCAGTTCTCAGACTGCCTGGGTCCCCTCACCCCCACCTCGCCCCAGCGAGTCCCCAGAGGCTTTGTCATGCCCCAGCCCAGGTTACAGCCCCCTGCGCTTCTGTGTGAATCGTGCTCAGCAGCCTTGGGCAGCATTTCTCAAAGTATGTCTCCTAAGCCAGGGATTTTGAAATTGTTTTGACTGTGATCCACAGAGAAGCATGTATTTCTTATGACGACCGCATGATGCATATACACACATAAATGTCGATGTAATGGGAAGAAGTTTCACAAAACCGCTTTTACCCTCACTCCCGGGACACACCCCGAGGCTGTTCATTCTGTTCCATCTAATTTGGGTGTAACTGCTTGTCACAGTTCCCTCGATCAAATTCAAGACACACCAGTGAGTCCCAGCCTGCTCTTGAAGTCACTGCCTTGGGACCGCTGGCATCCGAAGTCCTTAGAACTTCATTAAAATACGGTTTCTGGGACTGACCCCAGGAGGACCCAGGAGTCTACATTTTAATACAAATCTCAGTGGGGGGTTGTTTGTTTGAAAATAGATGCTTTGGTGAGCACTAAAGTCTTTCAATAAGAAGCCCTTCGTGAGCCTCAGTGAATTTTGTTCATTGATAATTGTCTTTTAATGTCTCTGTAAACATTCACCCATGAAATGCTGTCTGGGTTGATATAGCAAAGCTCTCACAAGAGTGCCGCTTGAGCCACTATCATCATCGTCACCACGTCCCTCTTAAATACAACTGTTGACCCCCCACACCTGCTCTTTCCAGAACTTTCCCCACCACGTAGATGGTGCCTGGATCTCTCAGTGCTTCAGTAAACGCCAGGAGCCACCCTGGGCCTCCCGCCCCTCACGGTACTGAAGGGGGCTCCGAAGCCCACTGTCTCCCAGCGTCCACAGCCACCACCTCGTTCCGGCCGCCGTCTCTGCCTCACTTACTGCTTCTGTTCCTTCCCCACAATCCAGGATGCCCTTTTACAGCAAACACCCTCTCACAGTGGCTGTGGCCAGGCTCCGGGGCAGCTTAACAATTGGCCCTGGCTCAGGGTCCCAGGAGCTCCCAGTCGAGGTGTTGCAGGGGCTGCTGTCCCCGCAGGCTGGACCCAGGTTGGAGGCTCCTCTTCCCAGCTGGCGCGCTCCCCTGCGTCTCCGCCCGCCGGGGCCTGCCCGAGGCTGCTGGGTGTCCTCAGCACAGGGCAGCATCGTCCCCAGACAGCGTGCTGGAGAGAGTGGAGAGAGCGAGGCGGCAGTGTTTGTGACCTGCCCTCAGGGTCGCACCCTGGCACTGCTGTTTGTTGGGAGTGACTCCCCACCTCCACTCAAAGGGAGGGGACTTGACTCCACCTTTTGGAGGGAACATCAAAGAATTTGTGTCCACTTTCTACAGCACCCTACCGCCTGCTAGAAGACCTGAGTGACGCCCACCTTTTGGTTCCTGAGCACGCCCAGCTCACTGAGCATCCCACCCCCTGGCTACACAGGCCTATGAGCTGTGGCTCTGCAGGGCCAGTTCTTCTTGTCACTGGGTCTCAGCCCCACGCCCTGTCCCTCTTGCTGCAAGGCCCTTCCCGGTGGGTGACTTAAAGCAGTCCCTCACCTATGAGTGTCAGGAAGTCCCTTGCCTGGTGCTGCTCCGTGTGCGTCCGCCGTGGACTGAGCTGTGGAGAGCAGGCTGCTCTTGCCATCACCAGGCCTCCACACCAGAGCGAATGGCTGTCCGGCCATGGCCCTGAGGCACCGCTTCTGTCTGCGATAGAGGGACCTGGAAAACACGTCTGGAAACCGCAGCCCCTGCTTTGGAAACTCTGGGGAATGAAGGAGGAAGCTGCTACCTGTCTAGGTCAGAAGCGATGCTGAGAGCGCCTTCTCTTTCCTCCTGGCTCAGCGCCAGACCCTCCTACGGCGGTCTTTCCCACGTGACAAGTGACGTTATTGACATGACTCCCACAGAACAAACTTGTGTATGTTTTCATGTAGTAATTTGAGTGCAAAGCTATATTTTTATACCTAGTCTCTAAATTTCTGGGGAAATTGCTCACACCCCGCGAAGTAAGAAATTGAATCCCAGGGAAGTAAAGGCACCACCGAACAATGAATTTGGAGAAAATCAAGGTGCTTGTTTTTCAAATGAACTGAGAGAAGCTGACAATACATTCTTTTCCGAGGAGCCATTGTTTTGCTGAAAAGATTCACCTTTCCTTGAGGATTTTATCCAGAACAGACCAATGAACCTGCACAGAGCATTTCGTTTACAAACGCCCTGTGCTCCTCCTCGGAGGCAGGCGCGTGGTCCGGTGCTCCTGCCGGCCTGCGAGCAGCACGCTCGCCCCGTCATCTCTCGTGGGAGCAACCGCCAGCTTTCTCCTCCGTAAAAGTCTCTTTAATTTTGAGAACTTCGCTACTAATCGCATTCCCTGTGCTAATGATCCTAACCTTCCACGAAATGACTTCTCTCCTGTCAGCCTTCATTTTACATCTCGCTCTTTCCTCGCTCACCCTTTTTCTCTCCGATTTCCCATTTTTCAAGCCACTTCAGGCTGCTGGGTCTCCGCTCCTCCTTCCTGTCTCAGATTGCCTATTACCTATTGCAAAGGTCATTTTAAGTGTAATTCAGCTTAAATTACTTTATTTTCTAATCGACATTTTTTTCTCTCCTCTTTGTCCCTCTCTAGCCCCTCCTGCCCACTCCCGTGCTCACCCCCTCTAAATCTCGGTTTTCAAGGACTTCTCTCTTCTTAATAGCTCTCTGTGGAGTTGGATGGAAGTGATTCCTTAGATCTGCTGTTTTAAAGGATAGATTTATGTCTTCATAGCCTGGCCATGCAGGGTTGGGGAGGCATATTTCTAGGATAAGTGAAAACAACAACAGAAATCCTGCCGTGAAGCTGGAAGACCCCAAATATAAAATCCACTGTCTTCTCAGAGGATTAGGAATTTGTAGTGGAGATGCCAAATTCTAAACCCCAGCAACTTTCAGAACTAAATGAGGCTCATCAGATGGCTTCATCCCATTGGGTCTTGGGGTGTGTGTGCCTGTGTGTGTGCATGTGTACATATGCATGCATATGTGTATGTGTGTGCGTTTGTGTGTGTTCATATGGGAGCCTGTGTGTATGTGCTCATGTGTGCATCTGTTCATATGAAAGTCTTGTGTGTGTGTTCACAACCATGTGTGTGCGCATTTGTGTGTGCTAATATGTGAGTATGAATAGGAGTCTGTGAGAGAGTGTGTGTACATGTGTATATGTGTGTATTTGTGTGTGTTCATATGTGAGTATACATGGTAGTGTATGTGAGAGTCTGTGTGTCCCAAATGTGTTGGTGCTGTGTGAATGTGTATGTAAGTGCAATGTAAGTGCCTGTCTATGGGGAAAGCAGAAATCCATCCAGTGGGCTCCCTGGCTTTGGGGGATCTGCCTCTGAGCTCCTGTGACATTACCCCTCCAGCTGGCTCTTTCCAGAAGATTCTGTTCGCAGCTTCTTCCTGGAGTGGAGTGACTGCTGTCCCAGCCTGGGGAAGACAGGCCCCTGGCCAGTCCACAGTGAGGGACGGGTGTCCTAGGTCTTTTGAGCAGAGACCTGTCTTCACTACCTTTAGCTCCTATCAGGTTTGCGAGAGGAAGCTGGGGCCTGGCCCAGGGAACATTTCTTGTGTCCATGTTCCTCAGACCTGAGTGTGGAGACCACGGCAGCCTCGGGCAGGGACTCCGGTCTGCCTACCCAGGCCTCCGTGCTGGCCGTTCTAGAACATTCTTTCAGTGGGCCAACCCAGCCTCCTCAGCCCAGACCCTCCTTTTGTGAGGCCACCCTGGTTGATTTCCCCTCTGTCCATTGAAGGGGGAATTTAGTGGTTAAATTTAAAAGGAAACATAAAATGCTCCTTGTGGGTGGGCTCTGCCTCCCTCCCCCTCCCCTAGCCTCCCTCCCTGCCTTTTCAGGCCTCAAACCGACTGTTTTTTATTGACAAATCGTCATGTTTTGGTGTTGCCTTTCCGTAAAGCAGGTAAAATAATGAAATCAATGTGACAAAGGGCCCCTCCAGGCCTGCCCGGGAGTCTGCCTACGTGACCTTAAGTGGGATAATCAGCTGGAGGAGAGCCGGAGGGCTGTCTCACCTCAGCGCCGCCTGCTCCGGGCAGCGTGGTCGCCCGCCTTCAGTGGCAGGACAGCGTGTTCGAGCCCCATCTAATTAATCCCATATTTTCACGCAGCATCATTACGGAGCCACCCGCGTTACGAGGCTGCTGGAGGAGGCGCCGGGGCACTGTCCTCTCCTGGCGCCTCGCAATTTATTATGCTCCGCAGCCGCCACCAGCAGCCTCCCGCGCAGGCCTATCTGTCATCGCCGTGTTATCAGGAAACGCACCCCCAGCCCACCAGCTACAGGCTGCAGCAAATTGCTATTTTTATGGGAGACGATAAAGGAAATGCTACCTTCTGTTCAAAATCTTAACTGTCTGATACATGGACTCTGCAGTGGGGTTGCGGTGGCCCCGCCCAGGGACAGGCCAGCGCGCTTGCTCCCAGGGACCTGGGGAGGAGCCACCGCTGCGTCCACCCCAGCTCACTCTCTTTGCACATGTAATTTTTAAGCAGATCTTTACAAGAAATTGCCAGGCCTCATCCCTGTCCACCTTTCCCACCTCCTGTCCCTCAGGTCAGGGTACGGGCTGCAGCAGGTTCTCACATCATATCTCAGAGAAACTGCTGGTCCTGCTTCCCAGGCTACGGGAGGTGAGAGGGTCAGACATCTGCTCACGGGGCCCGTGCAGCATGGTGGCACGTGGACTGCGGGGCCAGCACCCGTGTTTCCAGCCATTGCCCTCCCACAAGCCACGGGGCTGAGGCCGGCACAGCCTCCATGTGCTGGGATCACAGAGGCCCACGGCCCATGAGGCTCTGGAGTAAGGAGGGCACAGCGGGCTGAGGGAGAGCCCACAGCTCCGACCTCAGTGTTCAGGACACTGCAGGTCCCCTGGTGTCTCTGAGGGCGGAGCGGTGGGTGGGGCTCTCCCCGCAGACACGTGGCTGGACGTGGGAGAATCCTGCAGATCTGGAACGGAGACCTGGCTTGAAGGCTTCCTCAGCCCCTGGGGCAGCAGAGGGCAGCAACTGGGGGCCAGGGTTAAGCAGGTGAAATGTGACCAAACCTGAGCTTGTTAGGCCCCAAGTCTGGAATACCTCTGTCACCAAATCACCCACGGCATCTTCCAGGCTGGGCTGGGTGGGGGACGCTGCACCTGCCAGCACCGCAAGATCTTGATTACTTATAACTTTGTACTAAGTTTTGAAATAGAGAAGTGAGTCTTCAGCTTTGTTCTTTTTCAAGATCATTTTGGCTATTCTGTGTCCCTTGCATTTCCATATGAATTTTAGGATCATCTTGTCATTTATGCCAGAGAAGACAGCTGGCACCCTAATAGGGACTGTGTTGAATCTGTAGATCAAAGTGGGGTGGGGGTGCCTTGTTAATACTAGGAGGTCATCTTCTCCATGAACATGGGATATCTTTCCATTTAATTGGATTTTCTTTTCTTTCACCAGCGTTTTATAGTTTTCATGGTGTCTCAAATGTTACTTTTACGCTCTTAAATGTATTCCTACACATTTCCTTCTATGGGACATTGCTGTAAATGTAATTGTTTTCATATTTTCATTTTCAGATGATTCGTTCCTAGCGGATACAAACACACTTGCATATTAATCTTGCGTCCTGCATCCTTAATGAAATAGTTCATTAGCTCTCAAAGGTTTTTCATGGATTCCTTAGAATTTTCATATCCAAGATCATGTCATCTGAAAACAGGTGAAGTTTTAGTCCTTCCTTTCCAATATGGATATCTTTTATTATTTTCTTCTTGCCTGATCGCCCTGATTGGAACCCCCAGTACAATAGTGACTAGAAGTGGTGAGAGTGGCGTCCTTGCCTCAATCATTAGGAGTAAGGCTTTCATCTCTTTCCACTAACTGTGATGTTTACTCTGGATTTTTCCTAGATGTCCTATTTCAAACGAAGGAGGTTCTCATCTATTAATATATTCCTAGTTCACTGAGTGTTATGGGGTTTTTTAATCATGAAAATGTGTTTGATTTTGTCAGGTTGTTTCTTTTGCACCTGCTGAGATGACCATGTGATTTTACTCTTTATTCTAATGACATAGGGCACTTCATTAATTTTTGGCTATAAAATCAGTCTCACATACTGGGATAAATCCTACTTGGTCATGGTGCATAATCTTTCTTATGTGTTGATGTATTCAGCTTGCTAGTGTATTGTTGAGGATTTTTGCATCTGTATTCATAAGGGATTTGGGTGTGTAGATTGCTTTTATTATGATGTTTTTCTCTAGTTTTGGTATCAGGGTGATAGTGACCTCATAGAATGAGTTGGTAAATGTTCTCTCCAATTCTTTTTTGGGGGGGAGGGGGCAAATATTTTGAGAAATATTGGTATTAATTGTTTTTTTAATTTGGTAGAAATCACTGCTAAAGCCAATATGGGCCTGAGCTTTCTTGGTGGGGAGTTTAAAAATTATTAATTCAATCTCTTTACTTCTCATAGCTATATTTAGATCTCCTGCTTAATTCTAGAGTCAGTTTCATTAGTTTATGTCTTTCTAGGATAGAATCTATGCCCCTTTTACATTTTAATTTGAAATCAGCTTAGGAGTTTCCACAGAGAAAGAAAACAGCTGGGAGTTTGATTGGGGTTGTATTTAAACTATAAATCAATTTGAGGGGAATTAACATGATTAATATATTATAGAGACCTCCAATTCATGAACATGGTATGTCCCTTTATATATGTCTGTCTAACATTGTTTTATCTCAAAAATAGTTTATACCATTTAGTGAAAAGGACTTGCATATATTTTATTAGATTATTTCTATATATTTGATGTCCTAAATACTATGTATATAGTGTTAACTTAAAATATAATTTTCTGTTTGTTGCAGGTATACAGAAATACAACTATTTTTTAACATTCACCTAGTAACCAGAATCTCCCCTCCTCCAGTTTTTTAAATCATTACTTTCAGTCTGTTCCTTAACCTCAGGTGGAAATGGAAGTGCTTCCCCTGCTCTTCACTTCATGGCACGTTACTGTCAGTTCCTGGGAGGCCCCTCTCCTCTGAGGTTGGTTTGTTTGATCCCCTTTTATCTCATCTCCTCCTCCTCATCCCCTCCCGGACCACTATTTCATGTGTCTCATGTCTGGTTTTTGTTCTCTTTCTGGTTACTAGTGGGGCTGAGAGTTTCGTGATATCCTTTTGTACTTTGGAGTTTCCTCCTCAGCCAAGTTAGAGTTCACGTTCCTTGTCCTGATGGTGTTTGTCTCAACCTTGTTGATTGTTAGGATTCTTGCAGTTTTCTATCTGCCTCTGTCTCATAATGTGAGACCAGAACTGAAAACATGGTTTTTTCTGGCTCCTGCCCACCTGTTAGCTAAAGGAGATGAAACTGAGACAGCCCACCCACATTGCTGTATACGAGCAGGAAAAGTCCCCGCGTTAAAATTCACGGTCATGTTCTGCTTCATGCAGATAATGCCTGAAGGTGCTGTTTCTTCTTAGTCATGAACTGGCTAATACTGTAGCCATGGCAGGGCTTCCTGGCTTAGTATCACAGACATGGTCCTAGTGAGCATCCTGTGTGCCAGGGGTACCAACACAAGGTAGGTAACTAGCATTGTGATGTTGAGATGCATCAATTTACCAACTGCTCTTAAGAATCCAACAGTGCTCTTTACCGTAGTAAGCCTTCTGCAGTAAACAACATGGACCTCATGGCAGTGCTGCAGCTGGGTGCCGTGGAGGCCAACTCATGTAGCTATGTCCAGAATTTATCCATAAACCCGCCCTGCGCATGGACTCACAGCATGAAAGTAAGCGTGAATCATGGTTCACTGGTTCACGGAGATTAGGGAGAAGGCTCCAGCTGGGTCATTTTCCACATTTGCCGTATTGAGTTTACTTTGATCTTCCCATATCTTGTCCCAAATATCTGCTTCAAATACCTTTGAGTTTTCATTTCTTATTGAGAGGTGAAGACTTAAGACACAATACTGCCAGCCCCCAATTCCCATCACACACACACACACACACACACACACACACACACACACACGTGCTGTGTGGCTCCTACACTTGGGTCAGCCCGGCCCTGACCCAAGCGTAGGAGCCACATGTGAATGTCTGGGTAGGAATCAAGAGCAGAAGTGAGGGAAGATGCTGAATGACACCTGAGAAAGTGGGCAAGGAGCCACGGGCAGGAGCGTCCTGGGCACTGAAGACATACGCTCCGTAATTTCCCGTTCCGCCCCCCCCCCCCCCCCCCCCGGAGCTTGGCCAAACATTTTCCATTTGTCGACTGAGGAAATCCAAATCAGATATCAAATTTTTGTATTAAGTTCTACCAAGTCACATTTATTTTTATGTCTTGTGTACCTGACATCAAATAAACAGTTATTTTAAAATTGGGTGCATCATAGCATGATGACATCGCCAACCTTTAAAAAAAATGAATGATTTATTTAAAAGGTTGGACGTGTCATCCGAGCATCTAAATCACCAAGTGGAAAACCAGACGTCCCCGCAGCCGGCGGCCAGCGGAGAGTAGACAGCAGCGGAAATGGTGCCGATTAAACAAGGATATTTTTCCCCTAAGAAATTGGACAACAGGGTGTAAATGTGACATTACACGGCTGAAATGAAAATGACCGGATGCTGTACTTTGCCTGGTCTGAAAGCAAACTTGGTCGAGGCAGACTTCGGTCGCCCTTCTTTTGTTTTGACAGTGACCTGTTTTTCACCTGTTCATGGGTTTGCTGAATGTGCCCAGTCCTGTGTTTTGCTCTCAGAAACTGTGGGAAGCCCATAGCTCAACCAGCAAATGTGTGTGTGTGTTGTTTCCTTTTCTGGAGCCGCCTACAGAATGTCTAGCTGTGGTGGGACTGGGTACCTGAGCAGGACCGAAGGCCACCTGATGAACAGGTGTCTGCCTTTCCCTCCAGGCCCAGCCATGTGCCTTAGGAGGGACCTTTCGGAAGAATGCTCGTCTGCAGAGTCATGTCCTCCTCTGCCCATTTCTAGCCCCGTGGCCCTGAGCCACCCGGCCCCACTCCAGCTGCCTCTTGTCCTGATATAACAGGAGGTCGGAGTCCAGATTCTCTTAAAGGTCCCGCCTGTTTCTAACGTGCAGTTACAGAGTCTCTGGCATCTCTGATTGTGGGGTCCTGCCCACCTGTGTGTATTCTGTGGACACCGGGGCCAGGGCTGGGCGGGGTGGGGTTGAGCAAGGAGTCTGGGCAGGGCCAGGGCTGAATCCAGGACAAAGGGATGTGCCTCAGGGCACAGCTGTCTTGGGGCGACGAGGATGCCTGGTCTGTGGGCTGCATAGGGGGTTGGAGAGCCCTCCAGGGGAAGATGGGCAGGAAGCCTGGGATGAAGGCTGGAGAGGCAAGCTGGGCTGGACCAGGCCATGGGGCCTTTGTCAGACAGGAGACAGAACTGCAGTGCAGAGGGAAAGGGGCCCAGAGGGGACCCTGAGGAAAATCTACCCCGGGGCAGGGAAAGGAGGGGGAGCAGAGAGGCGCGAGACCCTGCAGCCTGCAGCCCCTGGACTCCCAGGCCCTTGACGCCCACGGAGCCGCTTGTACCCACCAGGCCCAGAATGCAGAGGGAGGCCCGGCCCTTTGCGGGGTTGGCTCTGGAGGATTCTTTCATTCGATAGAAATAATTCTAGCACAGGACCTGGGAGCCCTGTCTGTGTCTCCAGAGGCTCTGGCAGGGCGTCCGCAGACCGGAGCACCTTCCACCCACGGCCGAGGGGACCCTGACCTGAGGAGGAACTGGCTGGGACAATGCCTGGCCGCAGAACCTCCCTGTGCCCCTCTCACCACTCTTCGGTTTCTCGCGTGGCCTGCCTCCACTTCTCCTTTCCCAACGCAGGGTCCCCTTGCTAGTAGTTGGGGTCCCGCCTACCTCATAAAAACAGGGGGAGACTGACATAGGAGAATGCATCGGGAAGTGTTTTGAAAATAAAAATAACATTTCCATGCAGGATATGACCATATTTCCAGGCTAGGATGTCACAGCTATGAAGTACAGCCCTATAGTTATGACATAACGAGGAAATTATTGTTGTCGTTTGCAGGAAAAATCTGTGTCAGCAGCGGGTTATGTAAGCAGTTTATGAATATTCTCTCCTTGGAAGCAGCTTGCTCTCAGGGCTGAGACAGGGATGTCAACCCAGAATCCATCTGTCCACAGTCCCCACCCTGCCCCGAGCTGGGGCTGCCCTGCGAGCTCACCCTCCAGGAGGTCACACATCCGTCCTGTGGGCAGGAGTGGAGGCCCACTGAGTGGGGAGGGTCCCGTGTTCCGTGATCCAGCACCTCGGGCTCCCTGTCCCACACGCAGTCCTCGGCTCAGCAGAGAAACGTGTCCTTCACTCACCGCTTCTCTGGTGACATGAGGGGCATTTTTTGGAGGTTTGTTTAAGTCACATGTGTGTTCAGAGCATGTCCTTCCATTGGCTGCCTGGCCGGTGTCCCTGTGTCTCAGGCGATTCTGTGCCAGCGAGGTGAGTGGGCAGTGAGCGGCTGGCAGCCCTGGAACGTGGGTGTGCCCTGCGTGTAGGGTTCTCCTTTGGTCTCAGCCCCTTAGAGAAGAGAGGGGTTCCGTCCAGATAACCTCACGGGAAACGCCCTTGCACACGCCAGGAGCCACGCCTTGACTCCCTAGGCTCCACCTCGCGTCTGCACGATGAGCTGAGGGAGGGTCTGGGTTAGGGTCCCTTCCTCCCGGCACCAGACAGACTTAAAATCACTAATTGCATACTCATCTGTCAGTCATATAGCACTCGTAATTATAGCTATTTTAATCCAAATCTCAGTAAATGTCTGAGGAACAGGGCGGATGTGGCTCATTCACTGATGTCCCGGGAAACCCGCAAACGCAGTGCTGGGAAGCCTTGGGCCCTGGTGTCCCTAGGGGCAGGCTGTTCCCGTCCTCATGCAGGGCCTGGAGTGGCCCTCCGCTCTGGCTCTGTTCTGCGGTGGGAGCGCCCACCACGTTGGCCGCCTGCCCTGGCCCAGGAGGTGTAAAGTGCGGCTTTATTTGGGTTCCTGACTGAGGACACGTGGCCTGGGCAGGGCAGGCATTATGTGTCCTCCGCCCGCCCTCAGGGATGGTCTGGCAGCAGGTGCACCCCCGGGGTTCAGGGAGAACTGGGCAGCTGGAGGGCGGGCCGCTCCTTCCTCCCAGAGCTTCCATCACAGGGTAAAACGTAAGTTTACGTACGTGTAGGGGGCTTTGGGGAGCCCATGTTTCCACTGGAATTTTGGTGCCTCAGGGTAGTCACACGAACTGAATGGAGTCCCAGGTGCCTGTGCCACCCAGCACGCTGGCGTCCATGTCCCCTCTTCCTCCCTCAGTTTGCGGGGCACCCACCACCGTGTGCGGGGTTCTCAGAGACCGTTCCTTCCCCACGCTGTGTGTGTCCTGGCTGAGGAGCCCTGGGTTTGTGCTCTGGGAGCAGGAGGAAGTCGGTGGCTTTAAATCACCGCTGGCCTGGCCAGCGCTCCTGAGACGGGACGCGTGACATTCTCTGCAGCGGAGGCTCCTCTTGCTCCTGCTCTTCTCCCCCAGGACTCTGAAAGCAGCCGGAATCTTTCCGTCCTCCTGACCCGCGTGTGAGGAGCCAGGCCCCTGGCCCTAAGCCTTCCAGAAGCTTCCAGGTTGCCTGGGGTATTGGAGAATCCTGTTGTCCCAAAGCCCCCTGGCATTTTGAAGCTCGGGACGCTGCCTCTCCTGTATTTCCCCGGATGGTGTTGCAGCACGACGCCTGACTGTGTCGGTGTTTCTAGAAATGGGAAGCCGGGAGGCTGTGCAGAGGGTGACCCAGTCCCACGGGATGGAGTGGCCGCGCGTGGATTTACGGGCGTGGGAGGAAGGCTCTGAGGTCCCAGCCGGTGGACCAAGCAGCCCAAGCCTGCTGCTTCCTCAGGTGGCATCTCCTCCCAAGACCTCCTGACTGTTGGGATCCTAGGACAGGGCTGCAGCCCAGGTGGCCTGGAGGCCCAGAGGCAAAGGCAGCCGAGAGTAGAGAGGCGAACAGCACCCCCCATGGCCACTCTCCGGGGGGTGGCCCCACCAGACTGCCAGGACTGTTCCTGAGCAGGAGCAGGGCCACTGGAGTGGAGGCCCTGTGCTCCGCCCCCACTGGCTCCTGTCACCCTCCAGCCAGGTGCTCGGGGAACGTAAAGGCACCCTGACCTGTTGGCCCCTTATCTTGTCGGGGCCATTTTCCTGGGATGACGGTTGTTTCTTTAAGGATGAGGAGGGTTCCCCTTCGCTCCCTGCGAGGTTGTCACTTCTGCCCAAATTTACCAGAGCCAAAGGGATTAGGAACAAAATCGCTAAAACAGAAAGAATAAATATGCCTGGTGAAAAATGGATTATTAATTCAAGCCCTGCCCTCCATCCCAATAATAAATGGCCCAGCATTAGGGAAAGCTGGTTGCTAAATTAAAACAAATGTGGGAAGGTGCCCGCCCCCCCAGCGGGAGCCCTGGGGTGGGGGTGGCTGTCCCCTCCCCCGCCTGCAGCCCCAGCCCCGAGCCTGACAGCTCCGAAGCCCAAACTGACAGCTCGTCCAAACCTGGCTGAGACACCCGCATTAATTAAGTCATTGCTGGACTGTAATTTCCTTGAGAAGTAAAAAATTCTCACACAAGAAAAGGTTACAGAGACCTTTTCTGTGTCAAAATTACCATGCCGCATGAATATTAATGCTCTTAATGAAGACAACCTTTTTTTCAGCCGGAAGGTTCTGGAGTGGGTGCCAAACCTGCAGCCTCGCTCGCTCCGTGGGCTCCACGGTCTCAGGAAGTCGGATGCCGTTCTCCCTTTCGAGCTGGCACCCCTCCCCCCCACACCCTCCCCTGCCTGCCCCCGGCCCCTGCATGCCACCGTCCTCCCAGGTGTGCAGGATGGGACCTACTCGGAATCACAGGTGGGACTCGCACAGATGGCACCAGCCCTCTATGGACCATGACGGCCCCATGGCCCTGGCACATGGGCCCCTGCGGCTGTGAATTCAGATGGATGTGACGCCTCCCAGCCCCAGAGCTCCTGCCTGGAGAGGCTGCTGGCCAGGCCCTCCCCCGGGGCGCCCCGCGCCCGGCGCTCCTCCCAGGTGTGCAGGATGGGACCTACTCGGAATCACAGGTGGGACTCGCACAGATGGCACCAGCCCTCTATGGACCATGACGGCCCCATGGCCCTGGCACATGGGCCCCTGCGGCTGTGAATTCAGATGGATGTGACGCCTCCCAGCCCCAGAGCTCCTGCCTGGAGAGGCTGCTGGCCAGGCCCTCCCCGGTGCCGCCCGGGGCACCTGCTGCACCTGGTGGGAGGCCTGGGCCTGGAGGACGGGCAGGGTCTGGGCTGCTCACGAGCTCGCCCCGCCCGGATGGTGCTGAGTGGCTTTCCGTGTCGCTGCACTTTGGTTTCTCCTGGAAACTACGGTGCTCCCCCTCCGCGGTTTAGCACTTTTGCATTTGGGGAGAGCCCAGGAGGGGCAGTTTCGAGCCTGTCAGTGGAGCATTTTAGCACCTCTAATAAGAGACCCAAAACGTAAACATTTTACTAATAAGAATTCAATGAAATATTTTGACTCAGTTGTTCTGGTTACTGTCTCCCCATTCTCTTGGGCCTGCATTTTATGAAAACGCTGAAAATGCAAACCTGGGAGGCTGGGTGCTCCCCGAGGGCAGTGCAATCCCAGGCTCCCAGGACGAGGAGAGACCATTTATCAAGGAATCTGACCAACAAACCAAGTATTGAGAAGTTGTGTATTTTGCACTGCAACTGAACCCTGTGACTGTCTCGGCCTTGAGGACATAATGTGAGCCTCAAGCAGTGTCTAGAGACACCTCCAGACGCAGATGGCAGACCCTGGCAGCAAGGGGCAGAGGGGGCAGGGGGCAGCCCCCACCCACCTCCCTCCCTGAGCCAGGGCCAGGTCACCTCTGTGTTCCTCTCTCCCGGTGCGTTACCGATTAGACGTCTGTGATGTAATAGGGGCTGTGGCTACCCAGTATTAATAAATGTGGCAGGTCCGGCGGAGCCATATCAGGCCCTGTGTGTGCAAAAGGTAAGCCGTGATATATAGTTATGGGGCTGATGTCATAGCTGTTTGATTTACAACACGTCGAAGGAGCATAATTTCATTACAAAGCGCAGTGGTTTGGGCCGTTACTGTGGGCAGTACTGACACGAGGCCAGAACCACAACAGAAATCAGGTTGCAGCCCGCAGAGAGGATCGATAAATGCCATCAGTTTTGCCGGGATGACGCCTCCTTGAAGGGACATCAGTTTGAAAGCAGACGCACCCTGTACCGGCGCCTTCTCACACAGCGCATCAGGCTGTCACCTCACTGTTGGGCAGCCCAGCCCAGCAGGTCCCAGAGTAGAGCACAGACTCCTGCTGGGTGCAGGAGACCCCACGGGCCAGCAGCTCTGCGGAGGGGGCAGAGGGAAGCAGCCACAGGGGACGAAGGTCAATGGAGGTCGTGGAATCCCTGGAACTCTGGCCAGGGGAGACGCATTGAGGGGGAACGCTGTCACTCCTGTTGGTCTACAAGGTGGCTTTCCCTCCGAATTGTCTTCATTTCCTGGAAAAGGACACAGAAGGTGGTCTCCACATCGGGCACAAGTCCCTGCGCCTGTGCACGGCCTCTGGGAGGAGGGGCCAGGACCTCCCACGAGGGACCAGCTCCCGAGAGCCTCTCTGGAAAACAGTGTCTCCTGCTGGGAGGAACGCTCCTACTCCTCACAACTGTCCAGGCTTCCCTTGTGTCTGGAGCCTGTTTGAAATGGAAATTAACAAAGGATCAGGCACAGGGGAGCCCGACTAGAGCATTCCAGGAGTAGTGACGTGCCCTCACCTGCCTCGTTGGCTTGCAAATAGAATAGTTTGGGGACCTTCCAGTGCAGTCACGATGACAGATATGGCTGGTCTGTGGCAGACATCACAGCGTCACCGACGTTCCTGGAGCAGTGCATGTCTCCTGGGAGAGAGGGATTCCTGTTCCTCCCTAGACGCTGAGCTGCGCAGGTCGGGGTGAACCCGGGCCCCCACACTGTTCCTGGACCTCAGGCTTTGCCCACGGACTGTGTGAGGGGCCGAGGCTCTCACAGGTTCTCCACCTCGGCACGCCCCTGGCTCTGTCTGGAGTGGGCCATTTCCTGGGACGCAGAGGGTCCCACCTGGGTTGTGTCAGGCTCCTGGGCACCCAGCTAGTCTGCAGCCACTCCTTCCCACCAGGCACTGAGGAGACCGCACTACTCTCCTCATCCGGCAGCAGGTTGCACATTTCCCTGATGTTTACGTGCTCAACAATACCCCATTCCCTCACCCCCCACTCCGCCTCAATGGGCCCATTAAACATCGCAAACGCCTTTGAATGCTCTCAGAGGCTCATGCACCGGGGGGCGATCACTCAGGTCTTGAATTATATTTGTGAGAACCAGCAGCATCGTACTCGCATTGATGGAGTCTGGTTTCTGTCCCACGTTCTGACGTTCCACCGAGAAGCAAGCAGGTGCCCATGACCCGACACAGCCCCACAGCAGCAGCACCCAGTGAGTGCTTGTCAGAGTGAAAGGAAATTCATGGTCAGTTCAAATTGTACAAAAATAACAAACCAGTGCCCATGTGACCAACCTACCCCGGCAGAAAGTAGACCATCCCGTCCCTGGACACACAGGGGCTGGCCCTGCTGTCCTGGACGTCAGAGGCCCCTTCCCACAGGACAGAGGCCTGGAAGCTCCTCCTGGCCGGCTGTTCCTGCCGGTGTGGGCCCTGCTCTCCAAGCCCCGGCCGGGCCCAGTCCACACGCCCGCGCAGGAATTACACTCCGAACGCGCTGCCTGGTGCAACGTGAGATTTAATCATCACGGGCTCCACCCAAACTGTGCATGCTCTAAAGTGGCATTTTTAATATCACGGCCCTGGTGACATTTACACACCACTTGAACTTTACCTCCCTGGCTTATATATTACCAGCCGCGATCCTCTCCAAGTGCGGCTTCAACGCCGTTTGTGCTCCGCCTTAGAATTATTTCTGGACTTTGATACCATCGCACTGCACTGGCCCTCAGCATCTGTAAGCCCCTCGTAACAGTTACCATGAAAGGGAAAGTGTGCAGGTGACGGTCTGATAGGCAGGCACACCGAGTTCACGAACACACCGTCACTCACATATCTACGCTTTTGTGTGCAGGAGATCATCAGAGTCCCGCTCTCGGGGCTGATTTCAACCAGCCACACGTTACCACCTCAGTCACCTGCTCCTCTCGGAGCCCAGTCGGGACCTTTGCCGACCTCCCCCGACTTCCCTCCCCAGCCCTGACGGCCACTTTTCAGGTCTCTCTTTCCTCTATTCCCACCCCCAGGCCCTAATCAGTGGCGCCCAAACGAACAAGAGCCTCCCCTCGGCACCTGTCATGGCCCTGGGGGCGGAGGTCACATACAGGGACTCTGCTGTGGGGCTGTCAGAGTGGACGCGTGGAGTGAGGAAGGCTCCATGGGGTCAGATCTTGCCGGCGCTGCAGGGAGCTGGGTCTGCCGCGGGAAGCACCTCAAGTCTGCGTGTTGGCGGGTTGGTGGGATCCCAGACACGAATCTGAGCCACAGAGAGAGATGGTCCCATGAACAGGGTAAAAGCCCACAGGGACCACTCAAGGTCAAAGATGAGCACATCCCGCAAATATTCATTGTGAGAGCAAGACTCTGCCATCCTGGGAGTGTGGGGATGGGTGCTTTATAAACATCAGGGTCTTTGTTCTTCTCAGCCGCGCTCTGTGATCGGCCACGGGAGACAGAAATCGCCATTGACCGCAGGGAAGCCAGGCAGACATTGGGTTCAGCCGTGACGTGGGTGTGAGCTCCCTGGGTTTCTCCTGGGAACAACTGAGCAGTCTGTCTTTCACCCTGAGTCAGGTCTGGGGGCGAGGCCCTTCAGCCCCCCACACTTCAAGGTAGAGAAGGGGTGTGGCTGGGAGAACCAGGGAGACAATGACAGAAACGGGTCCTAGAAACCCCTGGATGAAGTGAGGTGGCCCTGAGCCTGGAAGACATGCTGCCCAGGGCCTGTCTGAGCCAGGCGTCTCCCAAAGGAAAGTGCTAGAAGGTCCTGGCAATGATTCTGCTGTTTTGTGACCTGACATTTTTTATGCAAAGGCTTTTGCTCGCTGGCCCACAGCCCCGGGAGGTGCTTCTGTCCCCCCATTGTCCAGGGGACACCGGAGGCCTGGCCCAGCTCTAGAGAGACGGGAGGCTGACTGCGGCTGGTGGGGCCAGCAGCCACCACCCCACCCGGCCCTGATGAGGAAGGCCACCTGGGAACAGGCGAGCTAGCATGGCGCCAGCCCAGAGGTGTCCCCGGCAGCCCTGCCCTCCGGCTGCCCCCGGCAGGCTGTTTATTTCTTGCCCACGCTGCCCCTCCTGGTGGTTTCTGTTCTGTGACGTGAAGAAATGACTGTAAAAAGCCAGCTCAGGGTTGATTGTTCCCAGTGGCCATGGGGAGTGGCAAAGGGCTCGTGGAGGCCTGAGCGTCAATCACTACATGCGGGGAGGTCGGGTCACCTGCTGCAGGCTGCCCTGCTGTGGGCATGGTGTCCCTGCCTGACCTTGGCCTTTCACCCCGCCCCCTTCCAGGCATCCAGGGGCTGCCACACAGATGCCCCTCAAAGAGGTCTTCAGCCCACAGGGCAGATGGAAGCCAGAACCTGGTGGCCGAGTCCCCACTGTGTGAGTCATGTGTGTGGCTTTGAGTGTGAGTTGTGAGTGTGAATTTGAGTGTGAATTGTGAGTGACTCACTAACCCCCAGTTGAGGTTCCCTGCTACACCAGGGTCAAGCTCCCTGTTGTAGGAAAGATTTAAAGTAACAGATTAGCAGCTGATCCTCATCTTCGATGAGGTTTCACAGATACTTGGTGGACATACTGGACCCACCTGGGGGTGGCTGGCTTGTGTCCCTGGCCCTCTCTGCAGATGAGTTGGTGTCAGATATTCCTGGTCCCCAAAGGCAGGGTCTGGACCCCAGCTCCCCTAATAGTGCTGCAGAGCCCAGGCCCACCTGCCCAGGCCGGCCAGTGTGGAGACCAGGGGCTAGGGGCCAGGGGTCAGGGGCCATGGGTCGGGGGCCAGGGGCCAGGGATTCTGCCCTCAGGCCACATGCCAGCCCCCTAGGCATGTCCCCAGGGTTGAGAATGTTTGCGCCTCCTGGAGCCTGGTGCTGTGGCTCCCCCTTAGGCCCTACAGCCACAGGCCTTGGGTCCCCTGTAACAGGGGACAGGTTGTCCATGACTGAAAGGGCCTCTTTGCTCCTACAAAGCAGTCAGTCTTCGACCTCTGTAAAGAGGAAGGGGCGTCCTGACAGAGTTTTCCCTCCTGTCGGAATGTGCCTTCCAAGCCTGCAAAGGCACTCGATTCCTGGACAGCAAATGTGAAAGCTTTCAGGTGCCTGTGGAGGCGGGACAGCGGGGCTGCTGATGCAGGGAGGGCACCCTCCACTGAGTCCCGTGCACTCAGGCCCTGAGAACTGCATGCGGACTCAGTGTCGTTGGGTGGACCTGCTGTGGTGGGCCCAGGGCCCAGGAGTGCGTATCTGGGGTGTCACAAGCCCGTGGGGCGGGAGAGCTGACTGTGCTGCCTCAGAACACCCATTTCCGTTCCGTGGGAGCCTTGAGGCGGGGCTGCTCAGCTCCTGGAGGGAAAGGCTGGCGCCGGGAGGCGTGGTGTTGACCCTGTGGGTGCCCCAGAGCAGCAGTTGGCAGTGGGATCCCGTGGTTATTATGACCCCATAGATACCCCTGACGCGGGGAAGGTGCAGTTCCCATTCCACGGACTATGGGGCTTGCACAAAAATACCGTTTTCTGGACAAAGGAAAACAAGAAACGGTTCCTGATGAGCCAAGTCATTTCAGGTCCTTTAATGGGAGCATTTCTTGGGGTCCAACTTCAGCCCTTCCCCATGGAGACATGAGGGCCGGCTCAGGTCTGCGTTAACATCAGCAGGTGTTTATTGAAGTGGGACAGAGACTGGGCTGTCTGGGAACCATGGGCTCGTTCTGTTCCCCGTGGCCTGGGACAAAGGGCCCTCAGGACAGGAATGGCCCTGGGCCCTGCCAAGAGGTGCCCTCAGTGGGGGTCTTCCCTTCCAGCCAGGATGCCATGAAGCTGGGCAAGTGCTGGGGAGGTGGTCGGGGTGGGGAGCAGCACCCCTGGGAGAGGGACCCACTGAGGTCAACCCCAATGCAGGCGCAGGAAGCCCTTTCTGACCTTGGGAAAAAGGAGAGCTCCTCCCTTCGCCCCATACCTGCTGTGGGGTTAATGTTCTGGAGGAAATGCTTAAGGATTCAGGGTGCCCCCACCCCCACATGGGAGAAAGGAGACCCGAAAGGGGGCCTGGGACTGAGGTTCTGCTCCTGGTACTGAACACACACGGCAGGCCCAGCTATGTCCCTCGTGTGTGTGTGTTTGTGTGTGTGTGTGTGTGCTCCATGCATGGGTGTGCACAAAGGTCTGCATAAGGATATACATGTGCATGTATGGCCATGTGTATGCATGTGTATACACATGGCTGCATGTGTGTATACATGTGCATGTGTCTGTGTGTGCGCATATGTCTGGGTATGTGCATGTGCCTGTATATACTCATGTGTGTATGTCTACAAGTATATGTGTGTATGTGTGTGTGTGTACCCTTCCCAAATGTGCACTAGGACACTTGGCCTCCTCTTTCTCCAGAAGAGCTAGAAGGTATTCTGCATGATGCTCCTGGTAGTGGCGAGGGTGTTGGCCTGTTCTGCTAACCCCAGGCTGGGGGAGTAGGCCCAGCTCCCATGCACACCCAGGCCTTCAGGGAGGTGGGCACCTGGCTCAGAGGCATCTCCGGCCAGCCGGCGCCCCTGAACTCCTTGTCCAGACCCTGGAAGGCCTGATCCAAGAAGGCCATTTGGCTGTTGACCCCATGCACTGTAGCCCACGTGGCCCCAGGGTCACAGTGGACCCACCTGCTGGGCCTCAGGGAGCTGATTCCTTTTGCTCAAACAGCTCACCCGCAACCCGGCGAGAACAAGCAGAGAAAACTGCCAGAACAGGAAGCTGATGGATTTCAGATCCTGATGCTTGTGTTGTATTTCTGAATGAATGGGCATTGGCATTCCTCTCTGGGAAGCGTGGAGCCGGGAGGAACAAAGCCGGACCTGCCCGGGTCCTCTCCCCACTCCGTGCAGCAGAGGGTGCTGCGCGGCTCTGGCGGGAGCAGGAGCTGTTCCAAAATACAGCGAGGTTTCGTTTTAAAAATGCCCTACTGTAGACTTCTGCTTCCCTCTAGGAAAAAAAAACTACGATGCTGTTTTAAACTGCAGCAGTGAAAAAAGAAAAAAACATGTGAAATATGTGATGTGGTGTTTTTACCAACTGTCTAAATAAAGGTTTAGTGAGTCACTATGGAAAACAGAAGATCTTTCTATATTTTAAGAGCTGCAGTTTAAGAGTTGTTTTTTTTTTAATGCAAAAGCTTCCCTTAGGTCTGTAACTTAAACATTGCCCATCTGCTCGGGCCTCCCCGGTCTGGATTTACAGCAAATCTGAGATTTCATTTTACAGAAAATGCAGTGTTGAGCGGATGGAGGGATGGGAGCCCTCATCCATCTTCGCGGGGAGGCCTCTGTGTCTGGAGCTGAACCCCCCAGCAGGCAGGACAGGGGGTGC
This sequence comes from Myotis davidii, assembly GCF_000327345.1. Taxonomy (NCBI): domain Eukaryota; kingdom Metazoa; phylum Chordata; class Mammalia; order Chiroptera; family Vespertilionidae; genus Myotis; species Myotis davidii. The sequence continues at coordinate 8,854,692 of NW_006289416.1, read as the reverse complement.
TGCTGGGGACCCGAACCCAGTTCCCAATGTGCCAGGAGAGCACGTCCCCTAGGCGCCCCACTTGGTGGCCTGGCGTTCCTGGGTCAGGTCTGGGGAGACCTAGCCATCCCTAAGCTCACCTGGGAGCATGCTCATCACCTCTGGCCACAAACGGTCCCCAGCCGGGAGGCAGACCCTCCTGTATTTAGTTCTTTATGTTCCAAGAAAATCCTCACCTTTGCTCACCCAGACTTGGCTGCAAAGCTTTCTGCGGCAGGCGCCGGCACATCCTGCCGATTCGGTTGCACGTAGGAGCTGCAGAGGCCTGAGTAGTTCTCATCGCTCCCCACTTACCTTTCTGTCTCGGGGTTCCCGTTCATAAACACAATCACACAAGTGTTCCAACCACGTCTATAAAACTAGTTAATGCACTTCTGAAACTGGCGTCCTGCAGCCGCAGTCATCGCAGCTTTACTAGGCCTCTGAATGAGAAGCAGCCACTGAGGAAGTTTGGATGCGGGCAGCTGATTGGACAAGCCGAGCATAAAGGCAGGATTTATGGTCCCACACCCACGTGCGCGCCAACACTTGCGAGCGGGGCGGCCTGGTGCGGCCGAGATCGGAAACCCTGCTAGGTGCACAGCTTCACGCCACGTACAGGTTGCAAGTAGTAAAGAGAAAAATGCTGGGTTTTACAGGAAAATAATATTCATAAATCTCCCGCGGTGAATTACAGTATAACTCAGAGCTGTCTTTGTTTTTCTGCTGCGACGAATTCAATTCTGTTTCCAGCGTAGAAACGATAAACACAAAACCCAAAGTGAAAACCCCTCCTTTGCACTCGGCAAGTGTTTACGGCCGATTTACAGCCGGGCTCCCGAACAGCTTCTGAAGTGACACTGTGCACCCGGCAGTTCCTGGGGGTTCGTTACCTTCCCAGAAGTACAGCTGCCAAGGGCCACGAGGGGACTCCCGGGCACCGCCGTCCTCGGGTCACCGCAGAGCTGCCTCACACAGGTCCCCTGAGGGAACTGGACCTGAAGGAGCCAGCCCCGCCCAGCTTGGCCCCAGAGACCACGGCCGGACCCCCCTCTTCTTTTGGATGCCATGGGGGGTGGCTTGTTTTCAAACAGCAAGAGAGGACACATTTTCATATTTTAGACATCTTGCAGTATAGTGAGATGATTTTTGTTGTTTTATTGATCCTAGAAGGGCCCGTTTTCCCTAAGAGTTCTACCAACTAGTGGAGAACCCAACACTGCCACTAGCAGAGGTTACCCAGCCTCTGAGGCTCACCCGTGAGCAGAAGGCAGCGCCCACCCAGGGCCTCGGGAGGCTGAGGCACATGCAGGGAGGCACGGAGCCTGCTCTCCGTGGGGAGGGACGCTCTGTGGACCCGCTTCCCCTCGCCATGTACCTGTAACCCAGGGGGCCGCTTCCTTCTGGACATTCCCCGATGAGCTGGGGAGGCAGCCCTGTCGTTCCCACACTCACCATTCCTTTTCCTGCGGCATGTACGGCCGACCACTCACGGCTGAAATGTCCTCCCCTTGGACGTGTGGCCGACACTCTTCTGTCTCACCTGTTTATTTCAAACCCTTACTCTCTCTCCTGATTTCCTTTACTTGGGAAAGTCCCTGATAGCTCTTTCTCGACTGTCCAGACGTCAGGGCAAAGCCCCTTGAGTCACGCGTGCAGCTCAGCAACTTTCAAATAAGTTTGGTAATGATTATGGGGTCAGAAGATCTTTTTTAGCCTCTCTATTTGGGGCTCCCATCAGAGGCCTAAATACTGTCCAAGAGCTGCCATGCAGGGCCCCATGAATGATGGGCTTTCCTGCCGGAACCTCATTCCATGTGGCTGTTTTCACATTCTCGGCCTCCCTGCCTCCCTGCCTCCCCGCCTCCCCACCCTCTGCATATCCATTGTCTTCCTCAGGGACCAGCACAGGTCAGAACAGGGCCCCAAGTCTAGGCCCCGCCCCTTCTGCGCAGGTAAAGTGTTGTTTTCTTTCTTCCTGGGGCTGGGCGTCCTGCCACCACCTGGTGTAGGATCCTCAAAGCCCTGCCCCGGTCTGGAAAAGAGGAATAAGAAGATAGGACTCACAGGCTGGTAGCTCATCTAGCCACCTTTCCCCCAAAGCAATCTTTCATTCATGAGTTTTTCTACACACACATTCTTGGCTCTAACCAGACTCTACAAACACAGCGTGCGGCCTGCAGACCCCAGCCAGCCCCAGCCACAGACAGATGCACTGGGTAACTGGCTCCCCAAGTCCGGCCTCTGGCGCCCCCTCCCATCCAGAGTTCTGAGGATCAAGCTTCTTCTGAGGGTGGATCCGTCCTGTCTGCAGGGACAAGCCAGACTTAAGGCCATCACAGCGACCGCTCCTGGTCTCCGGCCAGCCAACTGGCCTGCACCGCCCCCACCGCCAGCCTCACAGCTGCCTGAACCAGCCTCTGAATCTCACCCTGTCTGTCTGTCTGTCTGTCTATCTCTGTGTGTGTCTCTCTGTCTTTGTCTCTGTCTCTCTATCTCTCGTCCACCAAAGCCAGAAAACTCTTTGGTTGGCAATTGCTTAATTCGAAAGGGACCCAATATACTTCCTTGCTGTTTGAGGGGAGGGGGGACTTTGAATTTTAAACCAACCTTTGAAGTTTCCCTCTGGCTTGGACTTTTACCGTTAGGTTGCTAAACCACTAAAAACGAATGATTGACCTAGAAGTGATGCTGGGGCTGTTAAGGAAAGAGACAAAGTTAAGAAGCGAGTTCACGCGCACTCACTGGTGGCACACAGCTGAATTCAGATTGAAGAAATATTTTCTGATAGACGTCAGGCCTGACAAGAGGAACGCACACTACCCATGTGTGACAGTACGCTATTAATAATTAAGCCGCGCGATCATTACCTCAGGATATTATTTCTTAAATATCTCTTGCAAAGGCAATATGATTACATATGAATGATATCAATTTTCTACCAACAAAAAAAATCTGCAGAAATAGGAATTGAATTACACTGTCCAATTTGCTGTAAAGTTCACTGTATGTGAAGAAATTAATCAAAGCTACCACCACCCCTTTTTATGGGAACATAAAATGATGTGAGCTTCCATTTTTAATAAAGATGCATAGCACTTTTATGAAGACTGACTAATAACACTGTAATGAACTGAACAGCGACTGATAGAAGAAGAATGAAAATTTTGAGGAGTGTATTTACAGAGACTTTCTGTTTCTCTGAAGTCTCAATGTGAGCCGTTATAACACAGAGGCGGAGTTTGAAGGGAGAACAGTCTGAGCCCTGTGCCAATTTGTCTTCAGGTCGTGAATGTGCTCCGGGCACACAGGAGTCTCCGAAAGGTTCCGTGGATGGGGATGTGAGGTGTCCCGCACAGGGTGGGGCAGGAGCCGGAGGGGCTGTGCACCCGCTGGCCATCTCTCCCTGCACCTCTTCACTCTGGAGAGCCCGGGGGTCCACCAGGAATTTCCCAGGAGCCGTTTCCTGGACCAGAACGCCTGGGAGAACAGGGGATGGGGCCTTGACCTTCAGTTTTTCAACACGGCACCCGCGGGGCTGCGCAGTCTCCCCAGCTCCAGGCAGGACGAGGAGGCTCATCCCTGGCCCAGAACCCTGGACAGGTGCGGCCGCGTTAACTGTGAAGCAAATGCTTTTCGCTGCTTTGCAAGCATGTGTCTCTTCGCCTGGTTGTGCCTCCGTGGACGCGGTGGCATGGTCTCCTTAGTTCCGAGGGTCTGCAGGACGGGCCCGTCCAGGAGCCGCATCTCAGCACGACCGCAGCAGCCTAGGGAGAACGCTGCTCGGCGCCAGCCACACTGGGCCCAGCCCCAAGGCACAGCCTCCCCAGCCCGACGAGCTGCAGCCACGGGCCAGTTCTTTTCAGAATAAAACGTCACTGCGCGCTCACTATGAAAATTCATAAATACAGAGAAACGGGAAGAAAGTAACAATCTCCCCAGGGATCACATCTGTTAACATTCCGGGGCATTTTCTGTCTTTCACACACACACACTCACAGATGTATGTCTTTATATATTTGGACACATATGTGGTTGTTATCAAACACTCACATTTTTATTATTTTTAAAATTTAATTTTGAATGGTTAACTGATATTTATGGTTCAAAACCCAGAGAATGTAAACTGTCCCCCCTCCACCCAATAGTTTGTTGTGAGCTTTCCCCAAAGCTATTAACATTTCAGTAACATGTGTTTTTGGGCTCTAAAATGCAGCACGTACAGGTGCATGCA
>NW_006289416.1:8845645-8849955 GCF_000327345.1 Myotis davidii | reverse complement strand
GGGTAGTCAGGTGCTTTCTGTGTTACGTTGGTAATACGTGGGCGCGAACATGCCTGGATCTGTCTCCTCCCTCTGGGTGGATGGGGAACAGCTTTCCCAGGCCAGAGTGGGGAGGGAGCAGGAGCATCCTCCTTTGGGTCTGGAGACACAGCTGTTCTCAGCCTCCAGCTCAGGCCTCCGCTGCCAGACCTAAGGGCTTCATTCTTGGGAGTCTCTCCAGGTTTGGGGTTTCTCTGGTTTTGATGGCCTGGGAATCTGGCAGGTCCCCAATTCTCACGCCCTTGTGCCACTAGCAGCCTCTCCATGGCTTTGGAAGAGTAACCACTGCAATGAGGGCGCAGGCTCCACCCCACCAAGTGCACCTGTGAGCCTGGAGACCTCGCAGCGATGTCCTCCTTCCCTCTTTCCTGTGCGCCTCGAGGTGGCCCAGCGGGTAGGAGCAGCCGGCTTAAGCCAGGTCTTCTGACGTGTACCGGCTTGTGCCAGGGGCCTCCCTCCCTGTTCACCGTCTGCATTCCCAGCGCCCTCAGTTCCCCACGGCCCCGCTTCTGGGAAGGCTGCTATCTTACTGTGCAGGCTTCTCACTCTCCTCTTCCCTGTCCCTTGTCTGCCCTCGGCGATCCCTTCCACCTCTGGGCACTTGGCTTCCCTTCCCTCTCTTCTTAAGCACATGTATGCTCTGTCTTGCTCTCGACTCTCTGTATCTCTGCGCCTGTCTCTCTCTCTCTCTCTCTCTCTCTCTCTCATCTCTATCTCTGTCTGTCTCTCTCTGTCTCTCAGTGCCTGGAAGATTCCTTCTCCCTCCCAGCCCCAGGCCTCATGCACATGATAAACTCCTCCTGTTCTTCCCCTTCAAATGTCTCCTCCTCTGGGAATCTTCCCTAACCTTTCCAGGCAGAGGTAATGGGGGGAGCACGGGGCCGTCTGTCTCCTGCACAGGCTGCGGAGCCCAGGGAATCGGGGCTCTGTGCTCTCCGGGGCTGGGCTCAGCTCAGAGCCTGGTACTGACAGGCATGGCGTGCATGCTGGGTGAACACTGGGCCTAAATCAGGGCGCCCTCGGAAGGGGACGGCTTCCCCAGGCTGAGTCCGGGGCAGCCACACACCCGGAGCTGTGACCGCAGCTGAGCATGAGGGGCCGCTTTGGTGGGGCGGGCTGGTCTGGAGGCGCACGGCTGCACCCACTGGGTCCTTGTTGGTCAGGAGACCCTCATTGTCCTTCCCGTCTGAATGGCGGCCCACCTTGCAGTCCCATGGGAGGGAGTGATATCTCCCACGGGGCAGCAGTCACACAGCATCTCCAGGAAGTGCCCGCACAAAATGGGCTCAGTGCACTCTACTTGTTACTGTCACTGTTGTGTACTAGTCATGCCTGTGATTGACAGAATAATGTTCCCCACAGACACCCACGCCTTAGCGCCCAAACCCTGTGAGGTTTTTCCTTACTTGGCAAAGGGACTTTGCAGAAGTGGAGAGCGCATTCTGGGAGCGTTGCCATGATGACCGGGTCCTTGTAAGGAGGCCTGAGATTGAGAGAAGGAGCAGAAGTCGGAGAGGAGAGGTCGGAAGATGCTGGCTTTGGACGAGGAAGGAGGCACAGACTAGCGAGTGCAAGAGGTTCGAGAAGCTGGGAAGGAGAGAAAATGCTCTCCCCTGGAGCGTCCAGCAGGACAGCTCCACACTCCACTTTATGCCTGACCCCAGAAGTCTAAGATAATACATGACATTGTTCTGAGCAACTGAGTTCATGGGGGTTCATTGCAGCTGAAACAGGGAGCTCCCAGAGTTCCCCAGAGCAGACACTGCCCTGGGCTCCGCCGCCCCTGGGAGAAACTCCATCTCCAGGCAGGAGCATTCGGGACCACAAACTGCTTCCTAAAAGCCTGGCCCGAGGAACCGAAACCGACCACAGCTTCCCAGTCGCGGCCTTAGTCGGACCGGCTATTTGGAGATGGGAGAGCATTTGGAATTGGGGCTCCCAGAAACCCAGAGGCCTGAGGCATTTCCTTCCCCACCAACCCACCCAGCAGTCAGAGGGCCACCTGCCCTGAGCAGACCAGCCCACTCCTTGCACCCAGGCCCTGCCTGGAGCCCCCAGCAGGTGCTCCACCCCTGCTCTTCCATGGGTCTCCCCGACCATCCTCCCCAGGACCACTCACCCCTGTGCAGGCTCTCAGGTCAGCACTGGCCACCACCCTGTGTACAGGTTCAAGGGGCTCCTGTCTCCTCTCACCTGAATCGCACACCCTGAAGGACACAGTCCTCCTGCATCTGGGGGTCCCTAGCACCAGCAGGGCCTGGCCCGCAATCGTCACAATAGTGACCACGGGCATAAACGGGTGGTAGGGGAGTGACTTACTCCAGTGCACAGCGGTGGCACAAGGAGACAACTGGCTGACCAGTCTCATCTGACTTTCAGAATGCTTCCGTAGAAGATGAAGGAGAGAAGGGGCCATGCATGGCCCCGGGTAGAGGCGACCTGCTCATGTCCTGCACAGATGTGTGCATTTTTACCTCCAATTTCTAGAATTATTAGAATTTCCCGCAATCACATGTAACTTCCATGTTAATCTTTAAATAAAAACTTGCTTTAAAATGACAAAGTAGCACTCAGTGGTTTGGCTCAGTGGATAGAGTGTCAGCCTGCAGACTGAAGGGTCACGGGTTCAAATCCAGTCAGGCCACATGCCCAGGTTGTGGGCTTGATCCCCAGGAGGGGCCATGCAGGAGGCAGCTGATCAATGATTCTCTCTCATCATTGATGTTCCTATCACTCTCTCCCTCTCCCTTCCTCTCTGAAATCAATAAAGATATATTTTTAAAAAATGACAACGTAAACAGCAAACAGCAAATGCCCTATCAACAATGGCCTATTTTATTTTTTAAAAGAAATAGCTCGGATCCCTCAGCCCAGGCACCCACAGGTCACTCAGTGGCTTCCCAAATGGGAGAGGTGGTTGAAAGCGAACAGCTATGCTGCACGTGGAAGGAGCCCGCACCAGTGAAATTAATGATCTATTCCTCTACAGACAGGTGGGATCTGTCATCGACACGATAAGCAGGGAAGTGTCCCCTATCTGCATATGGCCGTGTAGCGCGGCAATCTCTGGTGGTGAATATGGAAAAAATTCAATTTTTCCTGGTTTCAAGCATATCTCTTGAGTCTGAGATATGTCTGGCGTATTTTTCAAATTGCAATAAGTGACTGGGCTGCTCTCGGGGAGTCTGCAGAGGTGAGTGGGTACCTGTGTGTCCCTAGAATTCCTGTCTGCAGTCAGCCCTTCCCCAAAAGGCAGCGCCACCCTGGGAGGCTGGGCTGGGCTGGGCCTGGGCCTGGGCCAGTGTCTGGGAATTACCACCAGCATCAGCACAGCAATTGCATTTTTCATACAAACACCTCCCCAGCAAGAGTCTTTTGCATGCTGCTCTTCAGTCTCCCCAGCAAGAGTCTTTTGCATGCTGCTCTTCAGTTCCCTCCAGCGGGGAAACCTGGCGTCTCAGGAAGTGCCCCAGGCGGCGGGCGCTCCTACTGGGAGACTTGCCGGCTCTCCTGGCATTTTGGCTGAATCAACAGCTCAGCTTTTGCGGCTTGTTTTTTTCTTCTCTCCTTTTTAGCACTTTTTGCAAAGCCTTGAGTTGTTTGAGATGTGGTTCATTCACATGGGGTTAAGAAGTCCAAAGCCCTGCCCTGTCTCACCTGCCTTCTTCCCAGGTGCCAAGGGCAGGTGGGGGCACACCTGTAAGGCTGGAGTCTCGGGGAGAAGCAAGAACATAGGGAATGGCCTGGAGCCGTGGCTCTGCTCTCCCCGTGAGTGGCTGCTGTTCTAGAAGGCCAGGCTGTGGTCTCAGTCCTGCCAGTGACCTGCATTGAGGCGAGAGGCTGTGTCAGGGACTGCCCGCTGCACGGCAGTGACCTCGGTACTTCCTAGGAGACGCACCTCTACTCTGTGCCTCAGTCAGGGCAGGGTTGTGCTGTGGGGCCTGGACAGAGCCCTGAGAGGCAGAGCTCCTGCAGGAGACTGTGCCCAGCCTCAGCCACCCTGGCACATGGGCAAGCCAGCAGCCAACGCCAGGCCAGAGTCCAGGGTCATAGCGAAGCCACCTTTCCCAAAATATTCTCCACACCCAGGTTCCACCACGACAGGTCCACTCACTGAGCCTGTGCACAGAGTGAGGGAGGCTTGGCCATCACTCAGGACCATTTCAGCGTGAACAGGTGAAACATTCAACTCCCCTATCCACCTCCACCCAGAGTTGGCTAAGTGCTGCTGTCCTTTAAGAAGCCACTCATATCACACGCCCGGGCCCCAC
>NW_006289416.1:8820301-8845421 GCF_000327345.1 Myotis davidii | reverse complement strand
CGCCCCCCACACACACAAACACACACACCCTCTTAGTACCCTGTGCCTCTGCTATCACAGCACAAGTCACTCTAATGTGGCCGTCTGCTTACAGTGCAGCCTTCCTACCAGAAGGGGGCTCCTCGAAGGCACAACTGGGCCCTGCAACTCACTCACTCACTCTCACTCATTCATCCATTCACTTATTCATTCATTTACTGGTTCATCCACTCACTCATTCACTCATCTATTTTCCTTTATTCACACATTCATTTCTAAACATTCACCATCGCCTTCTTTTTGCCAGGCTGTTGTGCCTCGTAGGTGGTGAACACTCAGCCGAAATAGATGATGTAATGAGTAAGAGGAATTCAGAGCTGCCAGAGGCCTTACACATGATCTAATCCAAACCCACCCCACCGTGGCCGCTTAAAGATGAGTAAATAGAGACCCAGGAAACCCAGTGAGTGCACCACTGCTGAGGTTCCCTGACCAGCCACAGTGTTTGCATACGCCAGAGAGGACGTCTGGAGGCAGGACCCGTGTGCCAGGGCACCCACATTTTTACTTAAAACACTTAAGCATGCTGCTACTTAAAAGGGGCACTATGACTTTATTTCTGCTTTAATGTATTAAAAGTTTTAATAGACTTTTTAAAAAGCAGTCTTAACAGGAAAATTGATAGGAAAGTATATAGATTTCCCGGATGCCCTCTGTCCCCCACACCCCCCACAGCCTCCCCAGCTCTCAGCATCCCCCCAGGAAGGCTCATATGTGAACATCAATGAGCCTACGTTGACACATCACTATTGCCCAAAGTCTCTATTTCACATTACTCTTCACTCTCCATGCTGTGCATACTTTGGGTGTGGACAAATGCTTAGTGACATGTGTCCACATTTATAGTATCTTACAGTAGTTCCGCTGCCTCACCTACTAAAGGACATCTTGCTTGCTTCTGATTTTTGGCAATTATGAATAAAGCTGCTATAAATATTCATGTGAAGATTTTTACGTGCACATAATCTTCAACTCCTTTGGGTAAATATCAAGGAGTTGATTATTGAATCAGAGGGTAAGAGTATAGTTTTATAAGAAACAGACACAATGTAATCACCGTACTATCTTCCAAAGTGGCTGTACCATTTTGTATATCCATCAGCAACAAAGGGGAGTTAATGCCTATAGAATAAGAATCCATAAATACCTTCTTTTTTATTACTGATATTGATGACTTGTGCCTTCTTTCACAAACTTATCAATTTTAGTCTTTTCAAATAACTCAATTTTAATTCTCCCTTTTATAAGCATATTTTCTACTTCATAGATTCTGCCCTCATTCTCATTATTTCCCCTTTTCTGCTTTAGTTGGGTGTAATTTATCGCTCTTTTTTTCCTAACTTTTTGCAATGAACATGTATATTGTAGACCTTTCAAATTTTTCAAAGAAATACGTGCATTTAAAGCTATACATTTTTCTCTAAGCACAGATTTAGCTGCTCAGAAATCCACACATTTTGATATGTCACATTTTTATTATAATTTAGTTCAAAATATTTTCAAATATTTTTATTATTCCATCTTTTTTCTTTATAGCTTGTTGGCTATAGCTTCTTTTACTGTCCTGTTAATAATTACCATAGCGATTATAATCTTTGAATATATCTTAGTGCTTTTGTCACTTATTAGGGGATGCTGGGACCTGAGAACCTTTTAACTCCATTTTCCCACTCCAGACCTCAAGGTCATAATAATAAGGCCAATAAGGCCATGCATTTTGCCACTATTTTAGACCACACCTGGCATTATCATTATTACTTTTTCATTCTCTATTTAAGTAAATGTACATCAAGTCTACATAAACCCATTCTTTTCATTCATTTCTGTACCATTGTTAATGTGTCTGGTATATTTTCTTTCTATCTGGAGAATATTTTATATTCCTTAGTGTAATTCAGCTGTTCATAAAATGTATCTGCTTTTATTTGTTGGAAATATTTTTGTTTTATTTTGGAAAACTATTTTTGCTGGGTACAGAATTGTACGTTGGCAGTTAGATTGTTTTCAGCATTTTAAAATGTTGATTTATTTCTTGTCTTCTGGCATCCATAAATTTTTCTGAGGAAGTGACTGTTAGTAATAATGTTGCACATTTAAACATAATGTGCCTTTTAATTCTCTCTACTTTAAGATTTTCTCAGCAGTTTTATCACTATGCATCTAGGTATGGTGGGTTTTGTAGTTAGCCAGCCTGAGTCTCATAATGTTTCTTGGCTATATATATATATATATATATATTAATGCTGTAGCTGCTTCCATTTCTCTCTGACACCTATGAACCTATAGCTGTGAGGATATATATATATATATATATTGATGTCTTTCATCATTTTTGGGAAATGGTTACCATTATCTCTTCAAATATGATGTATCTCTTATTCTCTTTCAATATGGTTCACTGTATTTGCTCTCTGTGATTCAGTGTGGGTGTTTTCTATTCTTTTATTCTATTTTATTTTGCCAAATCCAATCTTCTGTTAAGCCATCATTGATTCCTTAAATTTTTTTATCTTTCATTTCTACAAGTTTTATTTAATTTATTTATATGGATTCTGGTTCTCTGGTGAAGTTCTCCACATTGTCAGCTATTTTCTTGACTATATTAACCACAGTTATGCCAAAGTGAGTACCTGACAACTACAATCCTTAGTCAGGTCATTTATCTATTTCTATTGCCTTTTTTCCTCTTGGTCTTGTTTCTTGATATTATTATTGTTATTATTATTATTATTTTCTAAATGCCACATAGAGAGTATAAAACCCCAGACATGGTTCACTCTATCCTCTGGTAGTCTGTTAGAATGGAACATATCATATTAGTCCAAATACGGATTGAGCTGTTTCTAGTCTAACTTAGAGTTTTTATGTACTAAATAAGATTAATTAATAACATGCAACATTATTATTTTCCTAGTTGGTAGTTCTAGAAATCTAATTATTTTTGTTTAGCCAAAACACAGTATTATGGTCTGTGTTTCAGTTGATCACTATTTACTTTCAGGTCAAGAATTTGGCTAATTGGGTGGAAAGCCATGAATGTTAAACTCAACTCTTTTGTCCTCTTTCTTCTGAGACTTTGATTCTGTTCAGGCATCTCTGAGATCCGACTCTTATCTCTCTAGCCTGTGAGGTTGCCAGAAGTTCCCAGGGCTCCTCTGTCTCCCTCCCAGCCCCCGCACTCCGAAGGCGGCACCAATGGGCACTGCTAGCAGACAGACTTCGGGGTGTGCAGGGCAGAGCACAGTCCAGGACGATGCTGACATCCCTGGGCTGAGCCAGGAGGGCGTTGGCTCTTATTGTAAATGGGAGACAGGGGACAATCGGGTTTGAGGGGTGTGAAGGCATGGATCTGCGTGAGTGGCCTGTTTACATTCAAATGTTAGGAAAGGTCCAGGCCAGAAAGGAAGCGCTGCCCTCAGAGGAGCTGAGAAGAGAACCTGAGACACTCACAGGGGCGGGAGCCAGATGCCACCTGGTTAAATGCTCTGGGTGCTACATGCACAGGGCCCCGGGGCCCGTAGGTACATGACCCACCACCAGAGCCAATTCTGTGGCACTGGGTTTGCTCTGATCGGTGCCACCAAATGAATTCCCTCCCATGTATATGTGAGCGCTCCCACATTGTCCAGAATTGGCGAAAGGGCCTGCAAACAAAGTTGATGACAAGTAGCTATGTATCACGTCCGGTGGTCCAGCGTGGTGCCCCTGGGGTCAGCACTCAGCCAGGCTTTATTTAACATCTCCCTTAATTATCTGGGTGAGAAGATAAAGACTTATCAATTAAATTCACAGATTCTACAAAATTGGGAGGTGCTGAGAAGACCACTGATGGCAGAGAAATCATTCAAAGAGCCTGGAAATATGGATGAGAAAGAAAATGAGACCCAGTGTGGAAAACGGCAGGATTTAACCAGAGGATATTAATCCAGAACATTGGAATTCAATGGGCAGTAACAGCCAGGAAAGTAGAAATGCTAAAAAAGGCCTATGGGTAATGTCGGACAACAAATCAGTTATAATTCTGCTGTGCTGTTCCGCAGGAAAATGGTCCGGCGTGATTTGCCCCATGCTGAGAGGCCTCATAAGCCTGGGGAGGGAGCTCGTAATCTCTCTTTTCCTCTCTCTGTGCACATGCACACATGTGCACACACACATGCATACACACGTGCACACACAAATGCATGTGCACATACATGCATACCTGCATACACATGCAAGCTTCAGCTTACCTCACCTGAAATGTTTTCATTGCCAGGGAGGCTGCAGTTGAGGGTGAAAGAGCTCCAGGTGAGCCTCCACCCTGCTTCCCAAAGTTCCCTGTGCTCCGTGGGAAGGAGGTGCCTGAAGGGCCAGCACCAGTGCTCAGGTAGGGTCCCGGGGGCCGTGCAAATCCACAGGCAGCACAGGCAGAGCCGGGGCCGCACACCCGCCCCTCCTAGTCCCACTCGCCATCTTTGCGAAGTGTTCTGGAGGTGAGGGTGATGCTGAGTCCTTGACATAAAGGACTTTGGCAGCAGGTGAGGTTGGGGGGCAGTTCTCATCCCTCCCAGGTGGAACACTGAGGCTCAGCCCAGTGAAGTGATCTGCCCAGATCACACGGCATGACGAGGCCGAGCCATGGGTTTGAACTCGGGAGCCAGAGACAGAAACCACTAAGTAGCATGTGTCCCAGAGGGTGAAAATGCACCACAGGTGTTCTCCTTCTATCCAATCCCACGTACTGACCGCACAAGGGCAATTACTGAGAGCTGGGCTCATTGTGGGTGGGGGAGGGGGATACCAGCGACACTGACGAGAGCCTGCATGGAGGCAGCAACTCTGTGTTTTTGAGTTTGTGACGCCATGGCTAGAAGCTGGTGAGCGCCACAGTGTGTGTGGATGTGTTTGTTAGTTCTATGCATGTATCACAGAACGATTATAATATGTATGTTACACACTGACCCAAACAAGAACCCCCACACAGACACGGACATTCTGTTTTCCCCTCGCTGACCTGTGGTGACTGCAGACACGCAGCCTCTGCTGGGGCCCGTTTTCGGGAAGAATTCCTACATCAGTGAGAAAGTGCAGGTGTCATGGTGTGAACAGTGTCTCCCCCAAATACAAGTCCACCTGGAACGTCAGAAGGTGACCTGCACCAAAGGAGAATGGGCAGGCAGTGTCCTGGGCAGGGGGTGTGGGAAGGGGCCTGGGGTGGGGCCCACCTATGATCCCACCACCTCTTCCAGGAAGTCCTCCTGCATTCCTGGACAGACTGGACAGAAGAACAACAGGAATCCAGGGCAGAGCAGGAGGCCCTTCCTGGGAATGGAAGATTCTGGAAGGAGCCATTTGATTGTTGACTTTTTTTTCAGTCTCAGCTATTTTAGGTGATGTTTGCCTGAGGCTACTGGTTTTCATTGGTCTATTCCTCCTTTTTTGTTATTGTTTGTATTTGGTTCTTTGGTTGTGTCTAAATCCTAGTCACCCAGCTGTAGGAGCATTTGAATAGTGTCCTAATTCCTGGAAACTGTTTTCTACCAAGATTCGAATGCCTTGCTGGAGAGCCGTGTCCTCGAAGAAGCAGGGGTAGAATTGATTGAGGAATACCAGCGTTGCAGACAGAACAAAAGGATGAAGCGGTGAACAGATGGGTGGGTGTTCGGCGAAGGCGCGTGATCTGGGGGAGCGGAGCAGGCTGGGCCCCTCCTTCATGTTTTTGATGCATCGGGGTGTGATTTGATATGATATGACAGGACACGTCAAAAATTTAGGGGAAAATAAAACCCTGCTTTTTTTTTTTGAAACATCAAACTATTGCTATCAATAGGAACAGCAACTGTTCAGAAATTTGTTTCAGAACTGCCAAGAAGTGAACGTTTGTGGGGAAAAAAAAGTATTTTTCCCTGCTGTTTGCAAGGTGGACACAAATGCAAACGGTAGGAGGTTGACAGCTTGACACATGTCTAATAAATTTAAAGCATAAAAAGTCAACAATTCGCCGCTTAGGAAAGCATTACCGGAATGAAAAGTGCCATGCAAAGAAAGAATAACCATTAGAAAATAGATTTTCTGAATTCAGTAAGTAATTTAGCCCTCAGTGCGCCCGTCTTCAAAACAAGAGAGCCTTTTCTTTCTCCCTTGGAGAGAGAGAAAAAAAAAAGAGGGAGAGAGAGAGAGAGAGAGAGAGAGAGAGAGAGAGAAGGCGAGGTTCAGCTTGTGGGGAGGGGGCGGCTGCATCTGAAATGAACCAGGTGAAAGACGGCCAGCGCCCGGAGAGCAGATGTAGAGGCTGCAGGGCTGGTGACAGGGGTCAGAGAGCGGAGCCTTCCAGATCCGGGCTGCTCTGCCGCTCAAAGCCGGAATAGCTTTAATTTGACAAGCTGGTCCAGTTACAGGGAATTCACAGACCACAGTCCACACCAAGCGACTTGGCCACCAACAGGCATGTCTGTGCTGGCCAAGGGGACAGCAGTTGGGAAACTGTCCCTGCTCGGCCACCCCTCCAAAGCAGACAGGGCAAGTGGAGGCCCCGGCTGGGGAGGGGAGGTGGGGTGCGTCCCACGTGGAAAGGAGGAACAAACCATGTTCTTAATATCAAGATAATTAAAGATTTCGTTTTAACTGTGCTCTCTCTCCTCCCCACCATGGTGAGTATGATGCGGAGGAAGATTGTAAATGAACGTGAAAATAAACGGGGATTCTCATGCACATCTCATGTAAACAAAAATACCAGCATTAAAGCGATGAGTCCTGACTTGTGCCACAGAGCTCCAATTCCTTCACGTTAGAGCAGTGGTTCTCAACCTTGGCTGCACATTAGAATGAGGAACGAAAAAAGACATTAAAACATATACAGCAGTGGTTCTCAACTTTGGCTGCACATTAGAATCACCGGGGAATATTTTTAAAATCCTGATTTCTGGGCCTTATCCTCCGGCAGTTCTGTTTCTTTGTTATGGGGTGGGGCCACAACATTAGTAACAAAGAAACAGAATTTCCAGAGGATGAGGCCCAAAAATCAGGATTTTAAAAAGACTCCCAGATGATTCTAATGTGCAGCCAAGGTTGAGAACCACTGCGTTAGAGGAATATAGACATACAGCACCGGGGAGCGTCCACACGCAGTGCAGAAAACTGACACAGTCTCTCCAATTTATGGGGAAACTGACATAATTTTGCAAAAATGCAAAACCATTTGTGAACTGGGTTTTGCATAATGGGATTAATTTGGTTGACCGTCATATCCGCTGTGCTGCAAGATGCAAGTTAATCACTACATCATTCCATTTTTTAGGGAAGAAAGGAAAAGGAAGGGAGAAAGGGAAGCAGCCCCCCTTGTCTGACTCCCTTTTCACTGAGAGAAGATGCCCAGCCTTCTAGACTGTCCCTTAGGTGGTTGAGGAACAGTGCTGGGGGGATTTTGCAGTGGGCGCTTGGTGAAGGAGCAGGGCTGGCTGACCTCCAGTGAGGAAAATTACCAGCTTTCCTAGGAGCATGAGAAGCTGCCGGTGAGAAAAGTCCGCACCGTCCACTCCGGTGTCTGGGTGTGTTCGCTCAGTCACCCTGTACCACAGAGCTGATGTGTTGCAGGAATTGTGTTTCCACACTCAGTTATTTAGCTTTATCATTATGAACCCCCTTCCTACCCACAAACGAGGGCCTGATGATTCTGAGAAGGAGCAGGATGGGACTGCTAGTCGGAGAAGTTAGGTTATAACATGGCAACAAGTCTCCGCAAAGTTCCAGCTTACAGAACGAGAGTCACTCCTCCTCCTCGCTACCCGTGCAAACCGTTGGGACAAAGGCCCTGCTCCCAGGGTCACACAGGAGCCCCTCTGCTGGAACCCCAAGTGGCAGGAAGAGGAGCTCTCTGGCTCCCTGGCCCTTTCTTATGAGGTCACTCTTCCCATTCCTGAGGGATCTACCCTCATGATCTAATCTCCTTCCAGCCCCACCTCCAAGCAGTCACATTGGGGTTATATTTCACCATAAATTTGGGGAACAAATGCACAGTCGGTAATACTACCCAGAAGAAAAACACCAAACTCAGATGGAGGGACAGCCTACAGAATACCAGACCATCCTCCAAACTGTCCAGGTCATCAATCCCGGGGGAGCCTGAGACACTGTCCAGCCCACAAGAGCCGAAGGAGATGTCACATGGTCTCCTAGATGGGATCCTGGGGCAGAAGGACTTTAGAGAAAAGCTCAGGAGATCTGACCAATGTAGAGACCTCAGTTAATGATGCTGTGCCAATATTGGTCCATTAACTGTGACAAATGCATCACAGTAATAGGTGATGTTAGTAACAGGGGAAACTGGGTATGAGGTATATGGGAGCTCTGTTCTGTCTTTGCAACTTTTCTGTGAATCCAACTGTTTTAGAACTAAAAGTTTATTAGGGGGATTCCAGTGTGCAGTGGGGTGCCCCCCCATCCTGAGAATGTTCTGCAGCCCCAGCCCCTTTGCCAGGAATTTCTAACCAGATTAGAAGGCCCCCACAGGAGAGGTGGGGAGGGCCATCTGAGGGTGCCAGAGAAAGGACCAGCCAGGCCACTCCGTCCGCAGATCCTCCTCCACCCGCTGTGCGGGCCCCCAATGAGTTTCCTTCACACAGGGGTCCTGTGAAGGAAGCAAAGGAAGCCCAGTCCCTCCTTGCATTTCTGCCTGAACACAAGAGACTTTGCAGATAGATATTCATCTTCCTAAGGAGTTGTCTGAACACAGTGGAAACTTGGGGACTCTGTCCCTGTGCTCCCATCATGTGGGACAAGCTCGGGAAGCCAGTCCGGGCTGCCCTGGGGAGGCAGGAGTAGCATGTGGCTGCCCCAGACTGGTGTGGGCGTGTGAGGGCCTCAGGCAGTCCCCTGCCCCTCATGACCCTCCGCCTGCTCCTCCCAGATGCCCCTTGGCCAGTGGAAGGTGTCTGGTTGCCAGCTCCCCCAGGACCAAGGCTGGCCTTGGAAAGCACGTCTCTGTCCAACCCACGCCAGCCGCTCTTCTTCGTCTGGGGCCGAGGTTTGCCTGTAAATGGTCTTTGTTTAGAAATGATCGGCTGTGCAGCTAGGAGCCGTCACCCTGGGGGCCAGCACGCCCCTTCGCCCCACAATCCATCCACCGGCCCTCAGGAAAGGACAGAGCCAGGGGCCCCCAGCCTGGCGTCTGCCCCACCCGCTCTGATGGAGTGGGCGGTTTGGGGGCCTGGAGAAGAGCTCACGGACTTGTTGCTAGGAAACCACAGGGAGCAACCTTTGTGATCTCACATATGCTTAACATAATAATAAATAATGGTTAACATGACCATAAATAAACAAATAACAATAATTATAACAGGCCCCAAGCCTGTTGTTCCTTCTAAATTAATTTATGATGAATTAGGACTCAGATTCCTTGGAACAGGGGAGGGGGGAGGAGAGGGGGTTATTGTCTTCACCATTGGGCACAGAATGGGGTCAAACCTGCCTTTCCCCGAGACAGGTCTCCCAGGCCAGGGAGCCCAGGAGAGGCACCCAGACGGCTTTCTCCTCCCTGTGCTCTCAACTCTCCTCTCCCTGCCCAGTGCAGTTAAGTTTTTTAGACACTTTACTTGCATTTCTAATTCAGTTTATTCTTCTGAAATTTATTCAAAGGATTTATGCTTATGAAATTATAATATAATGCTGCCTATATGCCAATGAGCTGCAGGCAAAGAAAATAATTTTCTTCAATTTACAGTTATGAGGCTGCAGGAAAATGATGCCTTCTTATCACCTCTTTCTCTTTGTATGTCTCGGTATTTTTTTAAGTCTTCAGAAGGCAGGAGCTGATGATGAATTCCTAAGCAGATCACGCTGATAATTGTATTTCAGAACTGTCAGCTCCGGAATGCTGTCCACCGACTGTCTGCAGTCACTCGAGCTGTTGGTGTCACCCACCCCTCTCCCTTCTCGGAAACTCAGCCTCAATAAAGCCAGCTCGCTGGGGACATGGTTAACCGTCCGAGAGGATTATTCGATGGAAGGGAATTTATGTGTGACACTTTGTAACAATTAATCAGGAACTGTTGATGAAGTTAAGTTGGCTCTCTTATTCTTGAATCAAAAATAGTATATATCTATATGTAATCATAATAATATGCAGCCTTTGTTCCAATTGTCACATGGCTCATTTTGTCACTCTGTTTGATTAATGGGCCTCTTGGAGTCCCCAAAAAGTCCTAGTAATACAAATAAAAAGAATCATAAATATTGAATAAGCTCACAGCACAGTTAACCTTGACTACATTTTGGGACATTCTTGGAGAAACTTTGCTCCACAGAAAATAAATTGCTGCGGGGATTAAAAAAAAAATATGCGCACTCAAACCAAATTGGAGATTTGGGAGAATGTCACCTTTCTCACCTTGTCACTCTTATTAATCTGTTGTGATTAATTAGTTTAGTTAGCTTTACACTCAGGCCAGCACCGTGACGCATGGCTGGCGCTTCTACCTGTGGGCCTGAGCCGAGTCCGCCGAAGGGATGCAGGAGGCGTGAGGAGGGGCTGGCGGGACACCAGTGGGGTGAGGTGTGAGGGCCCTTGCTGACAATTATTTATGGAGCAGGAGTGGGGTGGGGGCTGGAAGCATTCCATTGCTTTTGCAAAGGCTCTCTGTGCGTGGGTTCCATCCTGACAACGCTTGGCTTTCTTGGATCGAAGTCCTCCCTCACCAGCCAGAGCCTCTGCTGACACCCCTTAAGTCCTGATTCTGGGTTCAAGAGGCCGTTGGACGCAGATCACAGATTCTGATGAGGCTGAAATGATCTACGGGTTTTCCTTTAGCACCTGGTCCCATGGGTAAGAGTTGGGTTGGAGGGTGACTCCTGGATTTGAGAACAACCTCTGCAGTATGTGAGCTGTGAGACCTTGGGCCATTGACTCTAACTTTCTAAGTCTGGGTTCTCTCATCTGTAGAATGGGAGGGCCCCCTGATATAGGTGAAGTTAAACAACTCAAGGGGAAAACCGTGACAGAGAGCCTGGTATCTCAGGAATGCTCTGTAGTGCGTAGAATTGTATCTCTCCAAAGAATGGGTTGATGTCTTCGCCCCGGTCCCTATGAACGTGACTTATTGGGTCTCTGCTGAGGTGATTGAGTTAAAATGAGGTCATAATGCAGCAGGGTGGTCCCCAATGCAGTGACTGGCGTTCTTGTGAGAAAAGAGACATGTGGGCACAGCATGCGGAGAAGCCACGTGACCACAGAGGTAGAGGTTGGAGCAATGTGTCTACAAGCCAAGGAGTGGCCAGGGTGGCCAGGAACCTCCCCCAGCTGGAGGCGGCCAGAGAAAGTCGCCCATGGAGCCTTCAGAGGGATTGCGGTCCTCTGACATTTTGGTCCTAGGGGACAATGAGAGAATCCATTTCTGTTGCTTTAAGCCCCGGTTTTGGTGATCTGTCATGGCAGCCCTAGGAGATTGATACATGCCCCAAAAGTTAACTGTGACCCGATTTGTGGGGAACATGGGTGCCAGGGCTAAGGCCCGGTCTGATCTGTGTGTCACCAGGTTCCCCTGTCCTTGCTTCCTGGGGAAGAGTCAGGGTCACACCCACTGTCCCCTGCTGACCCTGGGGCACCGGTGGGCCCGGGCACGTGAGTCCTGACACATGGTGACTGTGAGCACTCGCTCAGATGAAGGACACTGTGAGCGTGAATACGGAGCACGTTTCTGCTTGGAGGGGGGAAGGCCAGCGGTGAGGGAGTGAAGGAGCGAAGGCACGTCTGAGAACAAGGCCCTTCCTGGAGGAGCTGGAGGAGGATCCCAGCTGGGTGAGGGGCTGGACCCGGTGTGAGGACAGACGCGTGCTCTCCAGGTAGAGGCCGCGGGTTTGAGGCAGGTGCAGGTGTGTGGAGGGGAGCAGGTTCCTTCCAGATGGCCCCTCTGCCTTCCAGGTGCAGGAGAAGGTAAAGTTTTCTTCTGAAAATGAGATGATGGTGAGGGCAGTGGAGCGTGGAAACAGGTGTGGTTAGGAGTGGGAGCCCACATGAAGGGCGATGGAAGGCAGTGTGGACTTGACAGGGACCCAGGGATGGGGAATTGGAGGTCTAGCCACAAAGGAGGAGTGGATGGGGATTAGTAAACCTCAAATCGCAGGGGCAGAGGAGAGGAGGGACTAACACTGTAGAAGCTGGAAGCTATCCTGACAGAAGGGGGCGCTGAGACAAAGTCCCCTGGGATGCATTCTGCAGGAGGCGCAGGTTTGAGGTGATTCTCTGCCCTGTTTGGGAGGCCGCCGATGGAGCTCAGGATTCAGGGATCCCACAAGGCTGGGCTGGTTCCCTCTTCCCTGAGGCAGGAATTGTTTGGAGGGAAATCCATAAGAGAAATTGAGCACATTCTTCCTCACTTTGTGATTTTTATGAAAAAACAAAAAACCTCAAACAAATGAGCATCTGTTTAGAAAATGCTGAAATTTGGGTTTCCATCCACGTTCATTAGACTAGCAATTGCTGCTGGAACGGATAGCCCAGCATTAGCGGGCTAAACACAACAGGTTTTGCTCTCACTGGACTAACCAATGGGCATTACTGACCAGTGCCGGGCACAGGCTGTGTGGGTCTTGGGGCCCCAGGCTCTCCAAAGGGCAGGGAGACCTCTGCACTGAGTGGGGCATAGGGAGAGGGGAAGCTCCCAGGTGGGGGTTCGTCCTCCTGGCCTGGAAGTGGTTCACAGCTCCTCTGCCCACAAGGTTAGCTCGGCCTCAGCCGGGGCCACGACTGGCCGCAGAGAGGGCTGGGGTTAGTCCCGCGGGAAGAGGGGACAAGGCTGGGGAGCATTTTTTTTTTACCACATGAACCCCAGCCTCCCTCCAGGACTAGAAATAAGTGAAATGGCAGGCATTTCTGAAATTGGAGCCTTTTAGCAGGTTGCTTGAATTTATGGAGTGGCCCAGCAAAGCCTTTGAGGAAACACCATGGATCGCTCAAACTCAAGCCTGGACCAAGTTACCAGGCCCCGAGCAGAGGTGAACGATAGTGGTAAATAAAGGACGAGAAGTCATAGTGATTCAGATGTAGCGGCAGAGCCGCCAGCATGGACATAGTCCTCAGTCCTCTGGTGCCCAGGGCGGTGGTTTTTAGCTTTCCCACCCAGAACTAACGTCCAATCCATGCACGGTCACTTATTCTGAGTGCACACTCAACTCGTTCTGCCCTTTTATTTTCACTAAACAAAGGTAGGCTTTTCCGTCTGTGTTCCTTGCCGACGAGGGTGTGTGATATTCTGACTGTCAGAAAGTCCGCTGGTCTCTCACACGTCACCTCCTTCTTCTCCACAAAGTCAGGCCCCGAGGGGCGATGGGCTGCCAACCCAGGGTCTCCAACACCATGGAGGTTATGGTGAGGTTTCAGGTGCTGACAAAAGAGGTTGGGGATTTTCAGACTTCCCCCAGGTAAAGTGCTGGAGTCCTGCTGAGTCTTAGGCACAGGTAATGGGCTCTTCAACTTACCAGGCCAGGGCTCAGTGGGCAGCCGCCATGGGATCTGCAATTCCCTGAAAGACTGCCCTCTGGGGGATGGCCCCACCCTGTTACTGATGCCCTGAGCTACCTGCCGTGAGATGGCCGGAAGCCGTGCCGAATGCATTTATTAAATTAGAAATAGCTAACTGGCTATCTTCTTCAAAAAGACATTATTATATCACCTACCGGTGTGGCTCAGTGGTTGAGCATCGACCTGTAATCCAAGAGGTCAGGGTTTGATTCCTGGTCAGGGCCATGCCCGGTTACGGGCTGGGTCCCCAGTGTGGGTCGTGCAGGAGGCAACCAGTCAGTGATTCCCTCTCATCAGTGATGTTTCTATCTCACTCTCCCTCTCCCTTCCTCTCTGACATAAATAAATATATATTTAAAAAGACATTATTATTATAGAAAATTCAGAAAACACAGGAAAGCATATGAAGTAGCTTAAGTTCTGCTGCTGCTATTGGCAGAGAACCACTGTCAGCATCTCAGCCAGCTTCCTTCCAGGCCATTTTCAGCGCGTGGATGGTTTACAAAAATCAGCCTCATGCTATTCGTGCTGCCTTATAACCTGGTGTTTTTATCCCATGATGCATCAGGAATTTCTTTAAAGACGTTTAGTGGATGCATTAGATACCCTCGAGTGATACTGATCATGTCTCTACTATGAACGGCAGGGAAAGCTCAACTGGGAGGGGCCCTGGAAGTCACTTCTCAGATAAGGAAGCTGAAGCCCAGAGAGGTGAAGACTCCAGGCACCACCTGTGCAGCAGCAGACACCCCCAAGGGCAGCTTTGTCCCCCTTTTCCTCCACAACCAGTATCTCCCTGTACATCACAGGCTGAGCAACGGTTAGAACTGTGAAACTCTTCCTAGGCCAACACATGATTTTTGCCAGAGGATTTAATTATGTTTATTAAATTGAATGACTTTTAAATGAGTTTACTTGATGAGCTGGCATCATGGCGACACAATGGAGGACATTGTCAAGGCCTCAGCCTTCGGTCAGCCGTCTTTGGGTCATGATATTTCAAATATTTGGTCACTGACCAGTGATGCAATAGCCACAGTCTGTGGTCAGAGGAAACAGTGCTGCTTAAGCACAGACTCTGGAGACCCGGTAAGGACACTCTGGGCCAGCTGCTTACCCTTCCTCGGTCTCTTCATCTGTGAGACAGCAACGCGAGTTCCTACTTCATACAGTTGTTGTGAGGAGCGACGAGCTTTTGGGCATAGTAAGTGCCATCTGAGTGTCTGACATTATCAACAGTTGTAGTGACGGTGTAACGTCAGAAACCACCCACTTGTGTGGTCGTTAAGCCACTTGCGGAGGACAATACCATGCTCTCTGTCCCCTGTGCATGGCACAGAATGGATCCTCAGTGGATGTCTGTCAAGAATGGATGGGTCAGTGAAAACACGCCGCCCCTCCCACATTCTCTGCTTACCCTCCGCTGCAGTTTCACCCGATGGTAGGATTTCAAAGGGACGCCAGTGGTGTTCCTAGAGTGATTGAGGGGTCCCAGTCCACAGGGTGCCTCCCAGGGACCGGGAGCTCTGCATCTGTGCGGTCGATCCTCGTTATTAGCAGATCCCATATTGTGAATTTGCCTTCTCACTAAAACTTACCTGTAACCCCAAATCAGTACTCGGGGTCCTGTCAGGTCATTCGACAGGTTAGAGCGTCGGAACATGTGATGTGCCGTTCCCCGCCGAGGTGAGTGAGGCGCGCTCTGCCTCCTGCCTCGGCTCGCACCTGTGAACACGTGTCATTTCGTGTCTACTTAGTGCCCATTGTTCTCTGGTTGGGCTCTTTGTGATGATTTCGCAGTTCAAAACGCTGCCCAGCCTGGTGCTGGCGCCAGCTGGTGTGCCTAAGTGCCCGGAGACCGTGAGGTGCCTCACGGGAAGGCGGTGTGTCGGATGGGCTTCATTCAGGAAGGATTTCGAGCTACTGGCCCCGAGTTCAATAAGGTTGTGTAGTGACGGCCGTCAGTGTTGTGGCCAGGGGCTCACAGACCTCCACGGAGAAGCTGGGCCCACTGCACACTCCGGACCACCTGGGTGCCCAGGCCCCCCTTGGCTGGTGTTGAGGCCAAGTGACTTGCCCGTGTCCAGGAGCAGCGCCCAGTCTAGTCCAGCACCCAGGTCCCTGGTCCCACCTTGGCCAGGTGGGTCCCTTCCTATTCCCTCATTCCCACACTGTCTCCACCTGGAGCCTCATTGCCCCAGGCTAACAAGTTCAACGGGTTAATGATTGCTGTCATCCAGGGAATTCATCTTTGTAAGAGCTAAAATGATGCCTCTTTTTATGAGAAGCCTGTCCCATCGGTGGATGTGTCCATGACTTATGTGGCCCCTGTGCCCACCTGCCACCACCCACGGTGGGCACTAGGGCTGCTCATCTCATCTGTCACCCACTCTATGGGTGGGCTGGCTGTGGGGTACAGGCCTGGGTGGCGCATGGAAGGGAGATCCAGACATTGCAAATGAAGGACAGGGGGCAGAGACCTCATTTTCTGGGTTTTGAATGCTGGTTTAGTGCAGTGTATGGCGTGCAGGTGAATGAGTTCGAGAATGAATGAGCAGAGGCACAGAGCACGGCCTCCATATGCACACACGGAACCCTGTGCGGCCCTGTGATGGAAGCAGGTTCTGGGCCATTGGCTTCTCCCAGTGCTTCCCCACTTTGCCGCAGGAGGGCCAGAGGAGCCCCCTGATGGAGCCCGGGGGAGGCCGAGGGCGTCCCTGCCCTCCCGTAACCACCCACCCCCTCATTTAGCCTGGACCAGGGGCTTGGCTCCTTGAGGGGTTGGTGCCAGATTGCTGGAGCCACTGGGTTTCCTACGGCTGCTCTGGGGTTGAATCTGATATAAAATACATGTTCCTGCTCATTGCCGTTTATGTGTTAGTGATCATTAACAGCCATTATAATTTTTTCCCAGTGGCAATTACATTGATATTACTATATCTAAATCAAAGAGGACATCGCAGCAATTACTGCCACAAGTTGATTGGGAACCACCTAATTTTTAAGTGACATTATTTTTTTATCAGCACGATAATTTTTCTTCGCAATAAATAATATACCAGGAGAGCTGTGCCACCAAAAAGTGCCATTTTACACATTTTTTAATAAACAGAAAGTGTACCTACAGTTTTTCTTTCATAAAAGAATAATAAAGTTGAGATCTGAATCCTAGGGTTGGGAAATATTTAAAAGGACTTTCAACCTTATGCTGAATTAATATGCAGGGATGGGTAGGGAACAAGCTTTTCCCACTTTCAATTTCTTTCTACAAGAGAAGGGAGGGAGGGGAAGAGAAGCAAGGAAAGAAGGGAAGGGAGCCGGGAGGAAGGGGCGCTGTCCCTGCCCAGCCTTCTTCCTTCGTGGGCAGAGCAGGTTCCACCTCCTGGGGCCAGGGGCCGAGGGTTTGGGTCTGCTGGGGTGCGCCCCTAAAGGAGTGGCAGGCATTCAGGCAGTCACCACAGCTCCCCCCAGACCACACCAAGCACCAGGTGAGACCCTGCCTGCTCCGTCTTCCACACCAGGCGGGCTGATGCCCACAATCCCGCTCGTCTGCTTCCTGTGGGTGATTTCCCTGTGCAGTCTGACAGCTTTCCCTGAGGGCTGGTGGTGTGGCAGGGGAGCCTGGAGTGTGTGTTGGGAAGGACGAGCCTCATGGAGGACCACAGTGTCCCTCTCCTCTGAGGTCTGACTGAGGTGGTCACTTCCTAGGATCCCGAGACCCCTCTCCCATCAAGGCCCTGTAGGGTCCTCATGCACTACCTGTGTCATCCTCGTCTACCTCACCCCTGCACCGACTGGGATGGGTGAAGCCTGACCCTTGGCCTTCGATTACCTCATTCTCCTTGTCAGAAATTCCTTCCCCATCACGATGTGTGCCACTTAAATGCCCATCACCATGGAAATGACCGGAAACAGCACGCTCTCCCTCTGAACATCCTCTAGGATTTCCCCACCTTCCCAAGTCAAACACTCCCGCTTTAACAGCGACTCGGCTATTTTCTAGCCACGTGACGTTAGGGAACGAATCCACTGAACTTCTTGGTGCCAATTTAATCACTGACTGGAGATTAAGTCTCTCCCTCGGTCGCCTGTCCTACACATACGTATGAACACCTGGCTTGTGTGAGGTCTTGAAAGGACTCGGGCCCTGCTGGTTAAGCTGCAGAGCCTGAAGCCAGGCTGCCTGGGTCCCTGCCCAGCTATTTTATTCCCAGCTCCGTGGCTCCAAGTCTGTTTCTGTGGCTTTCTGCGCCTGAGTTCCCCTATCTGCAAAATGGGGTGATGGCAATAAGAGGTCCTGCTCCACAGGTGGTTATCTGGATTACAGAAGATGTTACATAAGCAGTTAAGTCAGTGCCCACCACACTGTAAGTGAGATAGGTTAGGTATTATTGAGTTTAAAAAATGGTGCCTGAGCTCACAGTACAGAACCCAATTGAACTCACAGCCTAGAACCCCCATAATCTCACAGCCTAGAACCGCAGTGATCTCACAGCCGGAACCTCACTGACCTCACAGTCAGAACCCCACTGATCTCAGTCAGAACCCCAGTGATCCCACAGCCAGAACCCCAGTGATCCAAAAGCAAGAACCCCACTGATCTCAGTCAGAACCCCACTGATCTCAATCAAAACCCCGCACTGATCCCACAGCCAGAACCCCACTGATCTCAGTCAGAACCCCAGTGATCCCACAGCCAGAACCCCACTGATCTCAGTCAGAACCCCAGTGATCCCACAGCCAGAACCCCACTGATCTCAGTCAGAACCCCAGTGATCCCACAGCCAGAACCCCACTGATCTCAGTCAGAACCCCAGTGATCCCACAGCCAGAACCCCACTGATCTCAGTCAGAACCCCACTGATCTCAGCCAGAACCCCAGTGATCCCACAGCCAGAACCCCACTGATCCCACAGCCAGAACCTCACTGATCTCAGCCAGAACCCCACTGATCCCACAGCCAGAACCCCAGTGATCTCACAGCCAGGACCCCAAGTGATCCCACAGCTAGAACCCCCGACTTATCTCAAAGTCTAGGGCCCCATTGAGCTCACAGTTAAGAACCCAACTGAGCTCACAGTGAAGCCATGAGCTTCTTAGCTAGTGAGCCCGTGAAATGTGGCTCATTCAAACTGAAAAAAAATAAAATAAAGTATCTCAGTAATTTCCATATTGGTTATAAGCTGCAGCATAATGGTTTGGATATATTGGACTAAATAAAATATATTGGGATAATTAATTCCACCCTTTTCAATGTGGCTGTTAGAACATTCTGAGGCTCCCATGTGGCTTGCATTGATGCCTCTTCTCATGTCCATTGGACAGTGTCAGTCCAGAGCACACTGTTCTGAGGATGAAGTGAAATGAATGGACCAAGCACCTAGCACAAAGTCTGACGCTTAGTAGGTCCTTGTTAAGCGCCCGTCTGGCTCTTTGTGTAGGTGCCCCCTCCCTGATGAAGTGCCCCACCACTAAGACAGTACCTGACAGTAGAGACTCAAATGCTGAGCTGGGCAAATGGGGCCTCTGTCCTGTATGTGGGTGTCCTCTGGAGCTCCTTACCACACGTGTCACCTGGCTGGATGCCCCCCATTGCTCAACCCAAGCTTACAGTGGAGCCCAAGCTGGGGCCTCGGGACCCAGCCAGGCCTCTGACCTTCCCACTGTGAGGAGTGAGAGCTCTGGAGCACAGGATGCTCTGAGGGGGGAGGGGAGGAAGAGAACAAACAATGCTGTTGGTTAACATAATATTTTCTCCTCCTTCATTGCATTCGGGTCTGCACGAAGGCCCTGGAAATGGAAATAAACATGTGTGTCCGATAATGAGATTGTTGGTGGAGAGTCATCTTGAAAGGACAAGAGCAATTAAGCTTGCTGACTTGCACACGTTAGAATGACAGCATGCCAGCGCGGGCCCCGCTCAGCCATGTAATAGGGGCCATCCTTGCTCTGCCGCGTGTGTGGGGAGTGGGCTGTCAGCCGCGGGAGCTGGCTCCTCCTCCTGTTGCTGCTGTGGCTACTGCTGCTGCTGCTGCTGCTCGTGCACAGCTCCCACTCCACGTGGAGTCCTCACTCGAGGGAGCCTGCCTGTGCACCGAGCACCCGGGTCCATTTTAACTGAACACCCAAAGATGTCAGTTGAGAATGAGCAGGTGGCCCAGGCCTCCGGAAGTGTTGACAAATAATGCTACCGTCTTTGCAGCCTGGCAGCCTGGACAGGTTGCCGTGGACGAGAGTTGAGTGTTGACAGAGAGGGCGAGGGCCAGCAGGATGGAACGGAGGGAGGCTCCTGCCAGCAACAGCCCCGCACATAGTGCTTGGGTGGGAGGGCGCTGCTATCAATGACCCTGCCTTCACAGGCTTGGACAAAGTGAATACACAGAGTACAGGGCCTCACGTCTGCCACCAAACACACACATACACACACTCACATACAAACATGCACACAGATACACAGGCACATGGGTACACACACACACAGACACACGGACACACAGACACACACTGACACTAACACACACAACTCCATTCTTCCTGTGGTTGCAAAATGACCCATCCTTCATTTGCTCTAAGTGGGTTGTTGTTGTTTTTTCAGAAAACTGGGGGTATTGAGCTGTTCTTTGGGTGACCCCTGCTATGGCCTCGCCCAGCAGCCGGCTGCTCCCCCCTCAGGGTCAGGTGCACTCAGGACCTTCCAGCACCCAGGAAATGGGAGGGCGAGGGCTCTTGGGCTCTGTGCTGAGGTTCCTCATGCAGAAACCCAGCATCAGCCTGGCTTGGGCTCAGGGCAATATCCACACACACCTTTCTTAAATGCCTGACGTGTTCCTAGGTGTGGAGGACCCCGTGACATACTCCGTCCCTGGCTTCAAGGAGCCCAAGGGTGTTCACGAGGACCCCCTCACCCCACAAGGGCTCCCGCCTTCTCACAATTGACCAGAACTGATTCCATGGCGCAATGAGCAGTTTGTCTCCCAGCATCCATCCTGCCCCTCCTGAACAGGACCACGAGTTTCTAGTGGTTTGGATACTCTTCTTGACACAGTTATAGGGTCCCTTGACCTGATCCAGCATAGGGGGAGGCCTTTTGTTGGAGAGCTGGTGGGCGGGGTGTGGGCGGAGTGAGAGTACAGCCTGCTGCTGCCAGCAGCCATCTGATGAGCAGTCTGAGAAGAGGGTCCCAGAGAAGTGGAGCTGGATCCCTGATGAACCTGCGCCTGAAGCCTGCCCTCCCTCCGACCTTGCCACGTACATGACTCTCCTTACTGTTTAGGCCAGTTTCCGTTGGACTTTCTGATACTTGGCACCCCAAAGCACCCTAACTTTTTAGGGTTACACTACTCTGTACACTTGTTGTGGGCATAATGAAGACCCACCGTGCGCCCGTCAGAGACTGGTTGTGTTATACTTAAAAAGAAAACTTAGGTTCTTTTACTTCTGGGTGGGAAGGATCACAGGGGTAATGAATATCAAGACTTTGCTGCCTGCTTCATGGTGTTTCCTCTCATTTTTCTAATCTCACGTCTCTTGAGGCCACAGGGCCATAACCGACGGTTCTGGCTTCATGGTGTGGGGAGCAGTCTCCACTCCTTTTGGGAACACCTCCGACCACACGGTCTCCAGTCTCCTCTGTGCCTCTGTCATTCCAAAGGCAGAGAGGGGAAGGGACTGGCACGTTAGTACGTGGCTGGGACATTCCCACAGGTGCTTCCCTTGCTCTGGCCAGTGTGGTTCTAGCTCCTCCACAGAGGATGACAGAAAAGAGACAAAGAAGCAATCTGTGCTCCTGTGGGTCCCAAGTCTCCCCAGTGCTGTGGGAGAAAGGGGACTCGATCTCAGGTCCTGGGAAAGGGGACTCGATCTCAGGTCCTCTGACTCCCAGGAGCAGCATGCCAGCTCAGTGGGAGGAACCCAGCAGTTTCCGGTCCTTCTATGATCTGCCTGTAGTTAAAGGGCGTCTGGGTCACCTGAGCTGAATCACCCTACGGTACACCTTGTACCCCTCGGGAATGTCCTTCCTGCCCCAGGAGGACTGTGTGGAAACAGTTTCCACCATAGTACCCCGACAGCCCATGGACGGTCCTTTTAAAGAAGTTGACATTGTGATGATAAAAGGCAACTAACTATGTGCTGGTTTTGGAAATTCATACAGAGGGAGCCTCCCGTTGGCTCAGAAATGCCTTAGAGTAAAACAGCATTTTGCAAGATGGGAGTCTTTCAAAGGCTCTGATCCAGCTCCTGCTACTCAAAGTCCAGTCTGCAGACCAGCAGGCTGGGCATTGCCTGGGAAATGCAGGTTCCCAGGCCCCGCTGTGGACCTGCCGCGCCGGGCCCTGTGTTGCAGCAGGGGCTGCGTGGGAGCCATGACGTCGGAGAAGCACCGCCCCAGTGCAAACAGCCTCGGCCTGAGAACTGTCCATGGGCCCCGTCTCTGCGCGACCAGGGGCTCAGCAATCCAGGGAGTCATTGCCTGTGCTTTATTTCAATACGCAGTCCCATCTCTAGAATGGAAATCAACCGTCTTTTTCTATGTAATAGTGCAGAGGTGAAATTAGTGACACTGTACGCTAATACATCAAATTCATCAGTTCCAAGGTGTTACATAAAGCATGTGTAAAAGTTGAAACAATAAATATTCTTCAATAATGACAATGATAGCCCTTTTAATTCTACTGATCAGAGAATGAGCTGGGACAGGGGGCTCCTTCAGCTCTGTCTCATTCCAATTACCTGGATGTGCCCAATGTAAGGAATTCTCCAAAAGTTACTTTGAGTAAAAAACCCTCAAGGAGACAATTCAATTTTCAAATGTAAATTCGGACAATGTAGTGAGGGCCCGCTATCCCGTCCGGTCCCCGGTGAGAAATGAGGTTTTGTACAGAACGAGATTGGCTTGTCACTGCTGCCGTTCCCGGGAAGGGTTTTTCAATGTTAAGGGAAGCTGTTTCTATTGGGAAAGGATTTGTTCGTGTGAAGTCGAAAGTTTACGCTTGTTATGCATGCGTTCGAGGAAGACAGAAGTGATGTAGAAAGACGTGAATGTTCAATGCCGTGTGGTTCTGAAGGACTTGTTTCTGAGTCTTAATTATGACCTGTCATTTGTACAGAACACGATTCTGCCACATGTGAGCATGAAATGCGGGACCCAGCGTGCCTCTCCCCAGACACACCCCCTCACCTCCCTGTGCTCCCCACTGCCAAGAACGCATCCGTCCACCGATCACATCCCCGAGTCTGCGGGACTCAGAATTCCATTTCAGGGGAGCAAATTCAGATTCTAGCTAGTTTGCTTTTACAATATGATGGTCAAACGTTATCAGCTTTCTAGAGGTGATAATAGAAGCAGCTATAGCCACTCTAGAAAAAAAAAACAATACATGAAAATAAAGCTTTTCTTGATTTGATTTTCATTATTTGACACCCCTTGATAGGTGAGACCTTCTTTGTAGCATTAAAACTAAATTGTGGGCATTCAGACATTAATTCCACTGAGTTACTTCTCTCTCCCCCGACTCCCCAAATGTTGTGTGATGTTTAGATGACAGAATCCAATGCTCTTGATCCTTGTGTTGGATTAAAGGGGGTCCCTAGTGGAACACACTCGTGAGGTCAGAACTGTGATATTCTCCCTGGGTTGGTCATCAGCTCATCCACAAAAATCTTTGTAATAAAGGCCAGTTGTTATTCTGTGACACTTTTACTCAGGCACGTGCCGAGGGAGCTTGGTGGATTATAAAGGGCGTCCTACAAAGATGGCCTGGCACTGGGGACATCTGCGCTCCAGCTCCATTTCTGGGTCCAGTGACCTTGGACAAGGCACCTGTTCTTCCTAGTGTCGGCTTCTGTCTCAACAAAATGGGCAGAACTAGATGGCCCTTAAATCCCAAATTTTACCTTTTAAAGGACAACTGCGTCTTCTCATTTAGGAAGGACAGAGCACCCCGGCTGTTTCCAGGTCTAGTTTTCTGCTGGCTGATCACCCAGGTATGGGCAGAGGGCAAAGCAAGGGACCTTAATGGGACCCCCTTCATTCCCTAAGCATGTTCCTCTACTCCCACTGACCAAGGAAGCTGGTCGTCCAAGTCACCCTGAGGCGGCTGAGCTGTGTATGTGGAGGGGGTAACGCACGACAGTAGCTGGCAATTTTACGGGACGTTTCCTGAGCTCTAAGCACAGTTCTGTTTTTTGTGTTGGATGCCACCACCAGTCAGCAGGGTGTGTTTTAATTATTATTTTAATTTCATGTTGGCAGAAAGACAATGTCAGATAGTGCCCTTCAAGGGAAAGGCTTCCTTTGGGGGGCTGTTGGAGTCTCTGCACTTTTGGCTCAGGGCTCCCCAGGCGCATGAGGCACTTGCTAGTTTCCGCAAACTATACCCCATGCAGTTCTCACCCTACTGCTTGAGGGACTGAGGGGCTGTGCCTCCAGGATGCTCTGAGCCAGCACAGCGGGGCAGCTGTGCTGTGGGCACATCCGGTGTCAACAGTAGATGCTTAGGACGGTGTGGACCCCAGGCCACGGTTTGTCTGTTGCAACTCACCAGCCACTCAGACCCAGTGAAGGACTGACTGATAGAGAACAGGCAAGCACGCGTAACTGAAATATGTACCTTGTCTGGCGTTCTTTGAGTATCGATGAATTCCAAGGTCAAGAGTTATGTGAACTAAAACATGTCGGTCAAATATTCATTATGTACTTTGTTTAGCATTTTAAAAATAATTTTTGCCAATGTCCCATACTTCGCTCATGATAACAGCAATACAGTTCTCATATCGAACCCTCCTCCTTTTATAAGTTGAAATAACATAATGATAAAGGTGTTGAAAAACAATTCAAAGTCAAAAAATGCCCAACGACATTGATAACCCCAAGTTTTGCGTTTTGACTTCTGAAATATGATGCTAAATCTTTAATTCTGGGCCATAACTAAAAAAAAATTAGTTACAGAAAATCTAATTTAAAAAAAAAACACAGTGCTCTAAAAGCCCCCCAAATTAACTAGCCATGTTTTCATAGATAAATTTTGTGTCTTTAAATAAGTACCATAAATAACAAATGTTATTTAATAAAACAAGAGAGTGGAAAGTATAGGGAACAGTAATTACAAGTCCATCAAATCAGGCCATTTCGCATCTGGGTCACATTCATAAAACTTGTATTGGAACCCGGAGGAAACGATCCCCCACCGTTGATTGTGTTTGCTCTTTCTGTATCATATATTTTCTGGAAGTCGCGCAGTGCTCATCTGTTTTTATATAAATCTAAAAGATGGTATTTATCCCATATGTCCTTGTGGTAAAGTGATCAAAAAAAATGTTCTCGGCACTGACACTCCCTGCCCCATTCTGAAGGCCCCAAATGTAGTAAATTTGGACTAATTGGGAATTCTACAAAGGGGTTAAATCATTACCCACTACCAGTCAGGTGGCCATTAGAAATGTTAACCAAATAAAAGCCAGAAACAGGAAGCCAAAAAGCAGGTCCCTACGGCAGGCATGTGTCTTAAATGACATCATCTGTCAAGTTTCCAGCATCTTGTGGCCGTGAACATAGAATGAAGGGCTGTGTTGTGTGAGGACATTACATCC
>NW_006289416.1:8809401-8820269 GCF_000327345.1 Myotis davidii | reverse complement strand
TTCCTTAAGTACATAACGCGGGATTTTCTTTTTAATCACAAGCAGCTACTTGTCGCCGCACTTTCATTAGATAAATACTGAGCGTAATTCCACTTACAGAACTCGGTCCTGCTCCTGAGAAACCCCACTCAGATGCAATCATAGAATAACAATTTATAGAACAGATCATGCAAAACTGGTGTTGTTTTGTAAACTATTCCGATTTTTTTAAATGCTGAAATCAGTCAACAGCAGAAGTCTTCGTCAAAGGGATTGAAATGACACTGTTGTAGTGTTTGCATGCTAAACCAATGTGAAATCGAGGGAATGGTGAGGGATGAGAATCCCTCTTCTCTGTGCACTAACCAGAGGCAAATCCTCCATCTGCCCAGCCCCAGACCTCCAGGCTGACGTGCAAAGAGGCCACCCTGAGAACCAAGGAATAATTCATCCAGCGCGGTCGCCCAGCCCCAGCCCTGTCTCTAAAACAAAGACTGACAATTGCCCTGAATTATGGATGTACTTTTGTGATATGTAATACAGTTCAGAAGAAAGGTGTTGAGAGCTTTGCACCACTTCACCTCCCATTAGAGGCTAGTCTTGAATGATAATACCAGAAGATGAAACTGGTGCTGAACTATGACCCTCAATTTACAAATCATTTTTCAGAAGAATAAAAAAAAAAGTTTAAACATCTTTTTGGCATTATCTGAATGGGCGGAATCTTTCATGCTTGTTTCCTGAGATTAAATGCAAACAGCCTGTGCTGTGGTTCCTTAGTTTGGGGAGAGAGAAAACATGAGGGTTTCAGATTAGATTTTATTTCAAACCTGGGTGTTTGAAAAAAAATACTTTTTTTTTTTTACATAGCTGAATTTAGTGTATTCCTTCAAAAACACAATAAATTTCTATTCTGTAGCTTAAGGGGTCCATCAGTAAAAATGTTGGTCTTTCATCTTTATTACCCTCCCATTAAAATGAAAGAAACCGGGACACACTTCAGTTTAGAAGAAGCAATTTAGTTGGCGATGTCCTCCCCCCTCAAGTCTCCACAAAGGGAGCAGTGCATTTCCGCTTAGATTTCCCACGTCACACGTCTACCTGCATAAGGAACAACCCAGCCAGCAGACACACACGGCGTTCAATTTAATACTATGCTCTGATGAGATGGTCTGATGGACACGGTTTTCCGTGACCAGCCATTTCCGGTGGTTCGTGAAACTTGTCCCCTTCCCTTGTGTGTTTGTGGATCTGAAAGCCAGGCTGAGTCCCTCTCTGTTCTGCCACCGCCGCTAGGGCTGAAAGGGACAGATTAATAACCAAGCCCGGCACTGGACCGGCTTCCCGTGTCCCCTGCGCCGGTAACCCTCTGCTATAATGAGGACACAAAGAGCCTCGCATCAGGCCGCTACCCTCCCTCATAACTCACAGGCCCGCGGTGGCAATAGCCTCCAGTGCCATTTGTCTTTAGTGCAGTTGTGACACTTCGGCATGATCCATAATTTGGCAGCTATTTACCGTGACATTTCCCTTCAGTGCAGCCATAACATTCAGTGAAGCCGTGATTTGGTCCCATTTACCATATAAATTGTATTGTTGTGCATGCATGCTAGCAGCGACATTAGGTACCTGAAAATGAGTAAATCTTGTAAAACAGATACGAACAGCTATGGGGCAGTAGCATTCCCTTGCCTCCTCAGACGGAAGGCAAGAAAAATTAAATATGGTCACCAAGTTTTCTGGGCTTTTAATTGTCTTCCTATTTATTTAGCACGTGAGAGATGCGGAAACCCTGGGCTGTGAAATCATCTGGCGGGCTCTGCCTTCGATCAGAGAAGGCACCGTGGGATTTCCTAGTCCACAAGGAAGGCTGCAGCCGCCTTTGGTGAGCTGAAGGTTAGCAGGCGGGTGGATCAGCTCCAGGCATGATTCAGAAGTGAAGGCACTTGACTCGTTACATTCATGTGTGACATCAGATGCCCGGGACAAGAGGCATCTCACTCCACCAGAACCTGGGAGAAGTCAAACGGAAACCTAGGAGCAGGGGCTGCTATTGTTCCCATGATCAGAGGTGAAACACACCTTCCATGCCAGACAGCCTGACACAGACCCAGTGTGTTCTTGCTGTAGATCTTGGTCCCGACTGTGCGCCCTGCAGTCTGTTCTGTTCTGCCCCAGCGTCTGTGAGGACCCTCCCGCGGTGTGCCCAGAGCGGCCTGCCCTGCGTGGCCCATGTTCTGTTAGGCAGACCCTCATTGTGGATGGGACACACACCTTTCCTGGACATGTATTAAGTTCTTAAAGCCCCCGAATCTGTTGTCCCCTCTCCCAACCTTGCTTTTTGCCTGTGTATGTTTTCAGCACCGATTTGCTTAAGGGAGGAGTGAAATTTTCCATTCCACATGTGCCTCGCAGGCACAAAAGCCTCTAATACAATTGACTTCTTTTAGATGGGTCTGTATTCGCTTGATCATTTTTGCTAATAATCTAACAAAAATCAAAGTTTTGGAAGAATCCCTCCAAATTTCTGTTTGGATAGTTGGCTAGTGATTTATAGGCTACAAAGGGCCATTTCCTCAGAATGTGCACTCGGAAATAGTGCCGATTTTTTGCGGTATCTCTCACTTATTAACTACTCATTAGCCCAAGACCAAACTCTCCCAAAGCAAAGAATTTGTGAACTATTTTTAAGACCAATTTTAAAATCTCATCAAGCTGAAGACATACTGATTTGATCAGCTCTCCCATCAGGAATTAATTTAGTTCCCAGGAACAATAAAATCTGGAATGAGACTGTCCATGACCAAAGGGTTGAATGTAAAGGTTTTACCTCTGAGCCACGGAGGGAAGTTTTATTAGCACTTTTTTTTTTTTTTTCAAGAGAGGGGTAAAAAAAGAAAAAAAAGGGAAGAAAAAGAGAAACCTAGGTTGTAACAACTTACTTTCATTTTAAGAAATATTATCTCCATTAATGACTGAAAATAAATTGATTTGAGTGATTCTGAAGCATCAAGTACCCACTTCCTTTCCCTTCTGATTTATGCCGATGTTCGGTTTTTACAGCTTGCTGTTGACAGGGTGAGGTAATTCAACTACAATCTTCCCCGTGTTTTTCCCCATGTACATGTAATCGACAGCCCGGAACACGGACTCCAGGCCAGTAAACCTGCCCTCTGTGGACAGGTCACCCAGGTCCACCTGGCACACGAGGTCTCCACTGGTACACATCTTGACCAAGTGGTCCATGGATGCTCTGTACTCAGAAAGGTAATGGTTTAGAAAGAAGCCCTGGATGCTGGCGGATTTCCTCAGCAGTTTGGCGGGTAAAGTTCCTGCGTTCACAGGCGAAAGGCCAGTAGGAGTTTGGTAGCCAGAGATAAACCCAATGACTATCAGGCGCCCTTTGGTGGCCAAGGCATCGATCGCCAAGTCAAACATGGCACCCCCCACGGATTCATAGACCACATCCACGCCTCCGGGGTACTCTCGCTTCAGGACGGTACCCACGTGCTCGGTGTTATAGTTGATGGGACGATCGCAGCCAACAGACTTCAGGAAAGCAGACTTCTCCTCAGAAGAGCAGGTTCCGATGACGTGGCACCCGGCCTTCTTCGCAAGCTGCACGGCAAACTGGCCTGTCCCCCCAGCAGCTGCCGTCACCAGCACTTTCTTCCCTTCCTTCAGCCCGCCGAGCTCTTTCAGGCAGATGTATGCGGTGGTACCACTTACCAGCAGGGTGAGGTACTCGGGTGTGGCAGAGGGCACTGGAGTGGCAATGCTGGCCGGCACCACTGTGTACTCAGCAAAAGAGCCCGGTGACATGTAAGCCACAGTTTGGCCAACGGTGTGCCTGGCACTGGCGGAGAGGCCCAAGGCGACCACCTCACCCACACCTTCAAAACCTACATCGAAGGGGGTCTTGACTGAAGGGTCGTATCGTCCTGCTGAGTAGTTGATGTCAGATGCATTAACACCAACAAATCTAGAAGAAAACAATCACAAAAATATATTAAGGTGTTTTGTTCTCAAGGCCTTTAGAGTCCACTTCAAAAAATCCCTCTAATTCGGTGACTGTGGGGGGCTGGCTTAGCCATACATTCTGATAGAATATGAAAAAACCAGTCCTGATATTCAGTGGAGGAAAAGAAATTAAATGAGTATTTAGTTCAACAGTGATTTGCCACCAGAGTTTTGCTGTCATCAGTTTAGAAATAATTTCAATCACTTTAAAACATCAAGTTATTTATTTCATATGTCATTTACTTCCCTCCTCTTTCTTTTAAAAGGAGAAATAAAAAAACAAAACAAAACACACCCACAAATATGTCAGGAAGCCCTCTTATCCACAAACTTCACTGGAGCTGAGTTGGAAATTAATTGGCCTCTTAACAAAGATGTTAAAAACAACAGTGGGATAAAATATATTCAACCAAGTACACTAGTATTGATTTTGGCCACAATTTAACACTTCAGATAATAATAGTAATGACAATGATATTATTAAAGATTGATGGAATGTGCGAGGTCATTACTGCAGGGGTGGTTTCAAAACATTGTTAGAGTGGCTGCAGCACATTTTCCTTCTGAGGTAACGATGTCCAGTGTGAAAATATGCACTTTGATTAATTGAGCAAAAATTGTCTCATAAGAGGAGAGAGATTTTATGGAACGTTCAACATTTTACAGTCCTTTTCAGATGAAAAGGAAAGCATATCGTCACTCTATTTTCCCTCAACAAGAAGCAGAGACATAAGTTGATTAATACCAGATGATTAGTTTCACTTTGGTATCCAGAGTCAATTTAATTGCGAGGCCAGTACTTTTACCAGCTTTTTTTCATCTAAGTCTACCTCATAACAGAAATATCCTGATACATAAGGGGGGAAAAAGTCGTCAACTAAGAATGTCAGGAGGTGGCTCAGGCACATAATGGAGGACCCTAAAAATGTCATTTCCACCTGTAATGAACTGAAAGGATGGTGTTATCTGGTGGCAGGAGCAAAGCTGGTAAGCAGGTCATTTTAAAATAATTCACTTTTAATTTAACTTAATAAACCCAAACTGCCCTGTGCCAGGATCCACTTCCACAGGTCTATCGGTAACACTTTGCCCTTAAAAATGCTCCCTGATGCTTCTGCCTGGTGTGTCTACAGTACTGCAGCTCTCTGCATATTGTAGAAAGAAAGCAGGAAACCGTTTCTTTCTAGCTCATCAGGCAGCTTTCAGAAGTTAGCATACCACACAGCCTCCCTGAGTTCTAAGAGCCACAGAATTCCATTCCCATAAAGGATATGCAGTAATGAGAAATGGGGAAATGGTTTCTGCAGGTTTCCCATTTGGCATTTAATGCCAAGATGCTTGTATTCTATTTGGGGAGGAGGGGGAGGCTGCTCTCTCTCTCTCTCTCCTTGAAATTTACTCAGTTCTCAAGGCCCCGTCTTTGTGAAAAGGGCCAGCTTCCCCAGAGCAGAGCCAGCTGCCTTCTTCCTAGAAGCAGCCAGGGCCCAGCCCAGCTGCAGCGCCGCTCCGAGATCCAGCCCAGGCTGTAAGGCAAACTCCGGGAAGGCTTCCCGCGGTGAAAGTGAAGTGAGGTTTGCTTGAGAAGTGGGGAGTCCGCAATTAACCCTCCCCAGCCCCCTCAGTCTGGTCCCTCTGGCGTTTCCACAGTCTCAGCTGGAGAGGCGCCTTTCCTGTGTGGGGAGACCCCGCCTAGGACTCGGAGGGACTCCACGGTGCTGGCCGGCCCCTCGGGGCCCTCCCCACACCCCACCTAGGATCCGTGAGCAGAAAAGCGGTGCTGGAGGAGGGCTCGGCCCAGCTCCTCTCCTCCCCAGGCTGTGGTTTACCGCTTCCAAGAGGAGAGGTGGGAAACCCAGCAGCGCACGTATCAAGAGAAACGCAGAGAGAGGGGGCACGCACGCCAAGGGGACGGAGGGCCAAGTGTGTGCGTGGTGGCGGTGGGGGAGGGGGCAGTGGGGCGTTGCTGGGAGCTGGGGTGGCTGCCCTCCATCAGCAGAAGCTTGAGTTTCCTATGGGGGCTTTGCCTAAAACATCAAGTCAGAGGTTGCGGTGGCGTCCGGCGCGCCCCAGAGCAGGGAAGGACACCCGCAGGCTCACCGCACGCCCCGTCCAGGTGGCCTCCGGTCTCCGTCTCCCCGGAAACCCCCTGGTGCGCCCGGGTCTGCCTGCTGGGTGCCAGCAGTCAGTGCTCCCCGGCAGCCTCCCTTGAACTTGAGGGCCGCCTCTGACTGTCCGACCCTCGGGTCCCGCGTGGCTTCTCCACCGCCATCAACTAGAGGCAGGATCACTGTCTCCCACTCCAGGAGCGGCTGGGGCAGTGCAGCCAGCGCTGGGGTGAGGGGCCGTGGCCCAGGTCCGCACCCGGGACCTCGGCCTCCGGGGCTAGGCAGGGGTCCTACAGGCGCGCTCACCATGGCGCTCCAGCCCAGGCAGGTCAAGTTCTGGGGTAGCCCTGAGCACCCTGCGTGGCTAGGCGCAAAGCCCGTGGACAGAGACCCGCTAGAGGCTGGACCGTGACCTTGGCTTCCTAGACACCCCCATATTTCGTGACCCCCCCTCCTCCCAACCGCCCTGTCGTCTTCTAAATCGCCTGCATAGTGGAAGGAATCTCGGGCTGGTGGCGAATCTAGATTCCCCAAACCTCGCCCTCTCCAGTGTCTCCCGGCCTCTGGCGTGGCCCCCACCTTTCCCCAGACCGGTGCGAGGCCTCCCAGGCTGGTGTGGACCCGCCAGGGCCCGGATGCGCCTGGGTCCTTATCTGGGCTATGGGAGAGCTGCCTGGGGGGTCCGGAGCCCTTGAGCTCCACTCCACCAGAAGCAAGTTCAAGAGCAGGGGCGCCATGGAACAGGGGGGCCCGGGTCGGGAGCGGGGGACAGGAAGGGGGAGCGAGAGGGGAAAGACCACTGGGAAGGATGCGAGCGCGGGGAGGCTCGCTTGTGCCCCTTTAATTTAAAATATGTGCTTTTAATGAGGGTTCCAGCGACCCGACGGCAGGATCCACTCAAAAGAATAATGTCGAGAAATCTCAGGACGAGGTGGGCTTTCCCCCAATATAGACCCTTCTAGAGTCGCCTGTTTATTTATATTAAAAAGTGCTGAGCCCCTTCGTCATGTTTATTGTGAAACAGGGCAGTCCTTCGGGGCGGAGGGGGACGCTTTCTCTGAACAAAACCCAAGGCTAAGACTCTAGTCCGAAGCAAATGCCTTCAATACTGGGAGACAAAGTCGGCCAAACCAGCTACTTATTTTAAAAATAAATAAATAACAAGAAGAAAAAAAGAAAGAAAGAAAGAAAAAGAAAAACAATTTGGCCTGGAGAATCCGAAGAAATACTACTGTTCCCCTCCCGTGAGCAACAAACCCTTTATCAAAAAATGCCTTCCCCATCCCCTCCCCCTTCTCTTTTCCCTCCCAGCAAACTCAGCCCCATTTTCTTACACAGGAGCAGAAAATCGTTAGAAATATTTAGAAACGAAATAATGTCTCATTATGGTACTAAAAATGCTAAAAATAGCACTCAAACTGACTTCACCGGAGGGAGTCTTACTCGATTTCTTTTTCTTTTCTGAGATCCGGTAATGGGCAGGACATTGAAGTTGTCCTCCGATGTATGAAACAGGAAGGTGAGAACTGTAGAAAGGAACATCAATTGTAGGTCTATGGGGAGTTTATGTACCCTTCTCACACCTTTCCCAAATGGTGAACTTGATGATTCTAATGGTTGTGGAGCTTAAAAGCACTTCCCTCCCTGCAAAGAAGGAATCTGTATTTTCTGTTGAAACGTTATGAGATGTGTAAGTGGTCCAAGTGAAAGAAAAAGTCAGACCTCCACACACCTTTCCAAATAAGTAAATTTGGGATTAATCGATTCATTCCAGAGCAGTTTTATCATGATAAAAAGGAGAAGCGCATAAAATTTTCATGTAATTAACACTGTTCTGGGGAGATTTGGCCTAGAATTAAGATGAACTAACCTTCAGTGAATTATTAAGCCTCTATTCTTAAAGAGAAAGAGAGAAAAAGAGAGAGAGAGAGAGAGAGAGAGAGAGACCGTAAAATGCCACCTCCGCTGACCTTGTGTGCAAGAATAAAGGATCTTCCTACAGTTGGGGGACAGGAGCAGGTTTGCCAGCAGGCAGAGTAGGGGAGAGGGGAAGCAGAGTTTCTGCCCCCTGCCAACAGGCAGAAAACTGGCTCCATTTTCTTTCTGTTGTGGGCTTCCAGGTAGAAGTTAGAGGTCAAGTTGTACATATCAATATACTATTTATATTAAAGAGATTCTTGGCCTAGGTGGAGGGGAAAAGGTATGGATCTTAAAGCACCCAAACTGATGCGCTCCAAACGTGAGAGTCGATGGTCCAGAGCACTGACCTGGAGTCCGAGACTCAAGCTAGTGATGCAGCTCCAGGGATGCCCAGACAACCCACTGGGGAAGGGGACGGTGAGGGGGGGGGACTGTGAGTGTGAAGGGAGAGGAGTCTCAGAAGGGGGAATCTTAGGAGCTGATGAACACTCTTGGGGGAGAGGCCAGGAGATTGCCAATATGGTTGCGCCCCCTCCTCCTTTTGCTACCTGGATGTAAATGGAAATAGTGATGGACTATATTGGAAATGAGCAACCCCTAGAAATAGGGCAAAGATGAGCTGGAAGAAATCTGGATTTTGAAGGCTTTTTAGGGCAGATCTGGCATTAATCCTGGGCTTTCCTAAATGGTGAACTTGATGATTCTAATGGTTGTGGAGCTTAAAAGCACTTCCCTCCCTGCAAAGAAGGAATCTGTATTTTCTGTTGAAACGTTATGAGATGTGTAAGTGGTCCAAGTGAAAGAAAAAGTCAGACCTCCACACACCTTTCCAAATAAGTAAATTTGGGATTAATCGATTCATTCCAGAGCAGTTTTATCATGATAAAAAGGAGAAGCGCATAAAATTTTCATGTAATTAACACTGTTCTGGGGAGATTTGGCCTAGAATTAAGATGAACTAACCTTCAGTGAATTATTAAGCCTCTATTCTTAAAGAGAAAGAGAGAAAAAGAGAGAGAGAGAGAGAGAGAGAGAGAGACCGTAAAATGCCACCTCCGCTGACCTTGTGTGCAAGAATAAAGGATCTTCCTACAGTTGGGGGACAGGAGCAGGTTTGCCAGCAGGCAGAGTAGGGGAGAGGGGAAGCAGAGTTTCTGCCCCCTGCCAACAGGCAGAAAACTGGCTCCATTTTCTTTCTGTTGTGGGCTTCCAGGTAGAAGTTAGAGGTCAAGTTGTACATATCAATATACTATTTATATTAAAGAGATTCTTGGCCTAGGTGGAGGGGAAAAGGTATGGATCTTAAAGCACCCAAACTGATGCGCTCCAAACGTGAGAGTCGATGGTCCAGAGCACTGACCTGGAGTCCGAGACTCAAGCTAGTGATGCAGCTCCAGGGATGCCCAGACAACCCACTGGGGAAGGGGACGGTGAGGGGGGGGACTGTGAGTGTGAAGGGAGAGGAGTCTCAGAAGGGGGAATCTTAGGAGCTGATGAACACTCTTGGGGGAGAGGCCAGGAGAGCACCAATGCGGGGCTGGAGCCACCTCCACCCAAGGTGCTGGAGGGTGGTCCCAACCTCAAGCTACTGCCAGTAGTGCTCTAACCACCCCCCTACCCCCCACCAGATGCAGTGGCCCCCTCCCATCCCATAACCCCTTTCTAAAAGGGGTTTTACTCAAGCAGCTGTGTGTGTTTATGTCACTGATCAATCAACAGTGTACTTCATCAGCAAAAGGAAACAAAAGCCTATCCGAAACTTTTTGCCTTTTCAGCCCGGGGCTCCTCTCAGCTTCCAGCAAGTCACTGGTGTGTTTTGTGTTTCCGAACACACACAAGCCCTCCGTTTTATCTTGGCGGGACCCATGTCCTGAACAGCCCTAGCACTGCATCCCATAATGAAGAAAATCCTCTGAAGCTGTTTCCACGGTAGCAAACTTTTTAAAGGACACACACATCCCATCTCTACTCAATCCCATCCTTGGTTCACTAAATTTTTACATTTCCAACACGTTTCCAAAAGTTTTACGTTGAGAGCAGAATTCTTCAGTCTTGCAATATTATTTGGAAGGCTGATATGAATCTCCAAAATGGACTCATTAAACGTTGCATCCAGCTACTCCTTGCAGGGGGCTGAGAGTACTTGCTAGCACACAATTTACAACACAGTTACGATCAGAACTTTCTCCTCCCTTCGGAGTATTACTCAACCTGATACATGCAACACTGTAACCCCTCGGACTGGCCCGAGCAGGCGGAGAAGTCCTGCTCTTGCGAAGGGGATGGAGCCACCAGGCACGCCCCGCCTGCAAGTCCGCGGGGAGTGGACCCACCCGGAGAGACCCGAGGGCCTGGCTCCACGGAGTAAGATCCCATTCCTTCCTGTTGCCTCACCAGTTACCCAAGATTAGTGAGGCGGAAACACATTAAGGTGCGGAGTGTAGGGGAGGAAAAGACAGAGGTCAGGCAAGAACCCCAGTGTCCCCGAAGGTCTGCAGAACGTGCGGGCAAACGCAGCCATGCCCCCGCCCCAGACGCCGAGGACGCGCGCCACACGCCTGACCTGTCGTTACACTCCGGGGCACGGACAA
The DNA here is from genome assembly GCF_000327345.1 of Myotis davidii. NCBI lineage: Eukaryota > Metazoa > Chordata > Mammalia > Chiroptera > Vespertilionidae > Myotis > Myotis davidii. The sequence goes on along the minus strand of NW_006289416.1, from coordinate 8,809,654 downwards.
CAGTCACACATCACTGACAACACGCAGACGACACCAGCGAGGTGCACACCAACACACTCAAAGACAGGCTCTGCCATTGCGCGGCTACTGCCAACCTGGAGCGGACAGGAAGACCAGCCTGGTCCCCGGCCTCCTTTCTTCAAAGCACGTTACCTAAAGGTCGCAGCTTGGGTCCAGGCTGTCCCTGCTCCACCCTAAAGACTACGTGAACGCAGGAGCCCTGGGTGCGCGCGGGTGGGCCAGGCGGGAAGCC
>NW_006289416.1:8806791-8808931 GCF_000327345.1 Myotis davidii | reverse complement strand
TCTCTGCTGCCCCCGGCGCTCCCGGACGCGCCACCCCCGGGGTCCTGGCCGGAGGATCGCAGCCGCCCTGGTAGCTGCTCCTTTAATCTTTTTGTTTTGGTTTGAATCTGATCGGCGCAGACTGGTCAGGGAGCCTCTCCGCCCTCCCCCTTCCTCCGGCGCCGGGGAGGCACCGGATATCCCCACCCTCTCCACGCTCTAAAAGCCGGATTTGACTACTCTGAAGGGTGAGGGGGGCGCCGAGGGGTCCCGTGTGTCCCACGTTCACCGCGGCCGGGAGCCGGCGGCAGCTCCGGGCATTCTCAGAGGCGCGCCGGCCGGTGGCCCGCACAGGCTAGGCGCCTCCCCTTCCCGTGCGAAGCGTTCACTTCCTTGCAAGGTGGTACGAATCAACCCCGAGCGCGGCCGGGGCGGCGGGGCACGGCCGGGTCCCTGAGCCGCGTGGGGATCCCAGGCTGCTGGTGAGCGCATTCAAGCACCGAACGGGGGGGCGGGGAGGAGGCGCTCAGTGCCCCCCTCTGAGCCCCAGGCTCCTGGCCCCCTGTCCTCCGAACGCCTTGCTCGCATCTCTGCCCCTCAGTTTGCCCCATATAAGTTGTATGAACTAAGCCATTTTACTTATTTTGGCCTAGATTTCGTGTTTTTCCATGAATTTTTAAAGTAGCCTCTCTGCAAGACAGATACAGGTTACCCATTGGGAGAGAACACACGTGTTGGAAACCAGAGGGCCAAATTCCCAGAGCACATAAACATTTTAAACTTCTAGGTGGGGATGCTGAAGGACTTAATTGAATTGGAGACGTTGCAATGATGTATGAAGACCTCATTTTATAACCCAGCTAGAGAGAGCTGCAGTCGCAGTGTGTCAATTTTCTCCCTAATTGTCTGTATTGACCAAATAATCAATTCACTTTTCATAGAGGGACCAAATTAAATATTTTCCACATTTTCGTGTGATGAGCTAAGTCCATCTTGAATTTTTTATTAAAAGTATACGTTTCAATTTAAAAAACCTCTTGCTTTCCACTTACCCATGAATTACTAAAATATAAAAGCCACCCATCCCCAATCAAATTTAACTCCCAAACTAAGATTGCCAAGGTGACACAGGTATTTTTATCTTAAATGTAGGACATTCTTCATCCAAGGGTAGTTTATGTCTATGTGGGTACGTGGTATGAATGTACAAGGTGTGTGTGGGGGGGTACTAACAGGTTTAAAAATCTGCCAGTGTCTACTTAACTTGGCTTTAGAACACATGGTTTTACCCAGTATCAGCCAGTGGATTACAATAACAAACCCCTCAGTGTCTTTCTCCAAACTACAATCTTTTATGTTGTGCTGTATTAAGATTTCTTTTTTTGTGTCATATTGTTTAGCTCCAGAAAAAAAAGAAAACAAAGCAATTAAAAAGATTGACAGGTATGGTTTGTGAGAGACCTATTTGTAATTGTCAGGGTGACGTTGGCGAGAGGAGGAGGAGTAAAAACTGAAGCAGGAAAAGCAGCTCGATGTGTCTGTCTATCAGTTGAGACTGTCTGAAAGCTCTGCGATCGGAATGTGTGTTATATTTCACTGAAAAGAGGAGAGAGCGAGAGTGCATCTCCCTCTCTCCCAGGAGTTTGGGGGGGGGACAGTCCACGCTCATCTCGCCCACCTAGTGAATGTCGGCTCTGCGCCCCTTTGCACACACTCTCTGGGTTGTTGTTGCCTTTTTTTTTTTTTTGAGTGGGGGGCTTTTGTGTATTTTTCTTTCTTTCTTTTTTTTTTTCTGTTGGAAGATCAAGACCGGCCAAAAATCCATGATCAAAATGTGTTTGTATTAGATTTCGCATTGGAAGAAGCGGCGATCCTGGCGGCAAAGCCAAGTGGCACCAAGTGGCGCTCCGGCCGGGTGACACTGTTTGATCTGTGACTGTTTGGAAGGTGGAGCAGCGCCTGACATCTCCCCCTGGCGCGTGTGTGTAAGGGGGCTTCACTCCTCTGTCTTGTTTGCTTTCTTCCTCTTAGACTAAGTGCAGGAGGAAAAGGACAGCCTGGATCGGCCTCGCTGGCGCTCAATGAGAAAACTGCGACCCGCGCATTGAAAACACTCGCCGCGACCCCCGAACCGCGAGAAGAGGGGGGAGAGAAAGTTGCG